>NC_090404.1:1365074-1520647 GCF_036365525.1 Heterodontus francisci | reverse complement strand
TGGGGGGAAAACACTTTACTGCTTGGACTCATACCGAGCACAAAGGAAGATGGTTGTGGTTGTTGGAGGTCAGTCATCTCAGTCCCAGGAAATCACTGCAGGAGTTCCTCAGAATAGTGTCCTACGCCCAACCATCTTCAGCTGCTTCATCAATGACCTTCAATCATAAAGTCAGAAGTGGGGATGTTTGTTGATGATTACACAATGTTCAGCACCATTCACGACTACGAAGATACGAAAGCAGCCCGTTCCCAGATGCAGCAAGACCTGGACAACCAGGCTTGCGCTGATAAATGACACATAGCATTAATTAGTTAGTTAGTTAGTTAGAGATACAGCACTGAAATAGGCCCTTCGTCCCACCGAGTCTGTGCCGACCATCAACCACCCATTTATACTAATCCTACACTAATTCCATATTCCTATCACATCCCCACCCGTCCCTATATTTCCCTACCACCTACCTATACTAGGGGCAATTTATAATGGCCAATTTACCTATCAACCTGCAAGTCTTTTGGCATGTGGGAGGAAACCAGAGCACCCAGAGGAAATCCATGCAGACACAGGGAGAACTTGCAAACTCCACACAGGCAGTACCCAGAATTGAACCCGGGTCGCTGGAGCTGTGAGGCTGCGGTGCTAACCACTGCGCCACTGTGCCGCCCTGAATGCCACATAAGTGCCAGGCAATGACTATCACAAACAACAGAGAATCTAACCATCTCCCCTTGATGTTCAATGGCATTACCATCGCTGAATCCCCCACGATCAAAATCCTGGGGGTTACTATTGACCAGAAACTGAACTGGAGCAGCCACATAGATACTGTGACTGAAAAAGACAGAGGCTGGAATTCCGTGGCGAGTTTTTTTTTTATTCATTCATGGAATGTGGACATCGCTGGTCAGGCCAGCATTTATTGTCCATCCCTAATTGCCCTTGAGAAGGTGGTGGTGAGCTGCCTTCTTGAACCGCTGCAGTCCATGTGGGGTAGGTACACCCACAGTGCTGTTAGGAAGGGGGTTCCAGGATTTTGACCCAGCGACAGTGAAGGAACGGCGATATAGTTCCAAGTCAGGATGGTGTGTGACATGGAGGGGAATTTGCAGGTGGTGGTGTTCCCATGCATTTGCTGCCCTTGTCCTTCTCGGTGGTAAAGGTCGTGGGTTTGGAAGGTGCAGTCTAAGGATCCTTGGTGCGTTGCTGCAGTGCATCTTGTAGATGGTACACACTGCTGCCACTGTGCGTCAGTGGTGGAGGGAGTCAATGTTTGGAGATGGGGTGCCAATCAAGCGGGCTGCTTTGTCCTGGATGGTGTTGAGCTTCTTGAGTGTTGTTGGAGCTGCACCCATCCAGGCAAGTGGAGAGTATTCCATCACACTCCTGTGCCTTGTAGATGGTGGACAGGCTTTGGGAGTCAGGAGGTGGGTTACTCACCGCAGGATTCCTGGCCTCTGACCTGCTCTGGTAGCCACGGTATTTATATGGCTACTCCAGTTCAGTTTCTGGTCAATGGTAGCCCCAAGAATGTTGATAATGGGGGATTCAGCGATGGTAATGCCATTGAATGTCAAGGGGAGATGGTTAGATTCTCTCTTGTTGGAGATGGTCATTGCCTGGCACTTTTGTGGTGCAAATGTTACTTGCCACTTATTAGCCCAAGCCTGGATATTGTTCAAGTCTTGCTGCATTTCTACATGGACTGCTTCAGTATCTGAGGAGTCACGAATGGTGCTGAACATTGTGCAATCATCAGCGAACATTCCCACTTCTGACCTTATGATTGAAGGAAGGACATTGATGAAGCAGCTGAAGATGGTTGGGCCTAGGACACTACCCTGAGGAACTCCTGCAGTGATGTCGTGGAGCTGAGATGATTGACCTCCAACAACCACAACCATCTTCCTTTGTGCTAGGTATGGCTCCAGCCAATGGAGAGTTTTCCCCCTGATTCCCATTGACTTCAGTTTTGCGAGGGCTCCTTGATGCCAAACTCGGTCAAATGCTGCCTTGATGTCAAGGGCAGTCACTCGCACCTCACCTCTTGAGTTCAGCTCTTTTGGCCATGTTTGAACCAAGGCTGTAATGAGGTCAGGAGCTGAGTGGCCCTGGTGGAACCCAAACTGAGCGTCACTGAGCAGGTTATTGCTAAGCAAGTGCTGCTTGATGGCACTGTTGATGACACCTTCCATCACTTTACTGATGATTGAGAGTAGACTGATGGGGTGGTAATTGGCCGGGCTGGACTTGTCCTGCTTTTTGTGTGCAGGACATACCTGGGCAATTTTCCACATTGCAGGGTAGATGCCAGTGTTGTAGCTGTACTGGAACTGCTTGGCTAGGGGTGTGGCAAGTTCTGGAGCACAGGTCTTCAGGACTATTGCCAGAAAATTGTCAGGGCCCATAGCTTTTTCAGTATCCAGTGCCTTCAGTCGTTTCTTGCTATCACGTGGAGTGAATCGAATTGGCTGATGTCTGGCATCTGTGATACTGGGAACTTCAGGAGGAGGCCGAGATGGATCATCAACTCGGCACTTCTGGCTGAAGATTGTTGCAAATGCTTCAGCCTTATCTTTCGCACTGATGTGCTGGGCTCCCCCATCATTGAGGATGGGGATATTTGTGGAGTCACCTCCTCCAGTTAGTTGTTTAATTGTCCACCACCATTCGCGGCTGGATGTGGCAGGACTGCAGAGCTTAGATCTGGTTATGAGATCGCATAGCTCTGTCTATCGCATGCTGCTTACGCAGTTTGGCACGCAGATAGTCCTGTGTTGTAGCTTCACCAGGTTGACACCTCATTTTGAGGTATGCCTGGTGCTGCTCCTGGCATGCCCTCCTGCACTCTTCATTGAACTAGGGTTGGTCTCCTGGCTTGATGGTAATGGTAGAGTGGGGGATTTGCCGGGCCATGAGGTTACAGATTGTGGTTCAGTACAATTCTGCTCCTGCTGATGGCCCACAGCACCTCATGGATGCCCAGTTTTGCATTACTGGATGTGTTCGTAGTCTATCCTATTTAGCACGGTGGTAGTGCCACATAACACGAAGGAGGGTATTCTCAATGTGAACGTGGGACTTCGTCTGCACAAGGACTGTGAGGTGGTCACTCCTACCAATACTGTCATGGACAGAAGCATCTACGACAGGCAGATTGGTGAGGACGAGGTCAAGTATGTTTTTCCCTCTTGTTGGTTCCCTCACCACCTGCTGCATACCCAGTCTAGCAGATATGTCCTTTTGGACTCGGCCAGCCCGGTCAGTAGTGGTGCTACCCAGCCACTCTTGGTGATGGACATTGAAGTCCCCCACCCAGAGTACATTCTGTGCCCTTGCCACCTTCAGTGCTTCCTCCTAGTGGTGATCAACTTGGAGGAGTACTGAGTAATCAGCTGAGGGAGGGTGGTAGGTGGTAATCAGGAGGAGGTTACCTTGCCCTGTTTGGCCTGATTCCATGAAACTTCATGGGGTCCAGAGTTGATGTTGAGGACTCCCAGGGCAACTCCCTCTCCACTGTATACCACTGTGCCGCCACCTCTGCTGGGTCTGTCCTGTCGGTGGGACAGGACATACCCGGGGATGGTGATGGCAGTGTCTGGGACATTGTCTGTAAGGTATGATTCCGTGAGTATGACTATGTCAGGCAGTTGCTTGACTAGCCTGTGGGACAGCTCTCCCAACTTTGGCACAAGCCCCAGATGTTAGTAAGGAGGACTTTACAGTGTTGACAGGGCTGGGTTTGCCGTTGTCGTTTTCGGTGCCCAGGTCGATGCCGGATGGTCCGTCCGGTTTTGTTCCTTTTTATTGACTTTGTGGGAGTGGCAATGCACGAACCTGCTGTTCTCTCTCAGGATGACAACATTTGTGCTCCCACCACTGCCACTCCACTTGTGTCCTTGCTGTTGCCCTTCAGCCAGCTCAGACTGCTGCTGAAGTGGTGCAGTCCTAAGCAGGCCCCTCAGGCCCAGAGCTGCTCGAGGGTGACCTGCAAGGTCATCTGCTAAACCCCAAAGTGCAAGTCAGCAGCCTTCCACCTGTCATGCTGCAACCACTGGGGTAGCCCTGTGTAGGGGCACTGGACCAGGCAAGGGCACCTGCATGATAAGGGATTGCAGAAGTTCATTTCAGTTTGCATAATTGAATGTGTTGTTGGATAAAGATGTTCATGAGGAGGTTTTTGTGGGAGGCATTTATTGTTGGATGGTGGCCAAGGGGACGCTGTGACAGGGCATCTCAGATGGATGTGAAGGTGGGGTCTGATAGGTTCATGGTGGTCAGGGGAAGTATTTCATGAAAAACGGAGTCTGATAATGCACTCTCTGACAGCCCAACTGGTTAAAAAGGGTCCAGTATGTCTCCTCTCTGTTTCCTCCTTTTCCTGCTTCTGTTACTTCTCCGCCTCCTCCTCCTCCCCCTCCTGCCCCCGAAGTGTCTGCCAGATGCCTGCAGGCAATGGCTGCACCCTCATAACAGCGATGTTGTGTAGAATGCAGCAGACCACTACGAACATTGTGACTTGCTCTCGGGTGTACTGTAGGGCTCTCCCCCAAACGGTCAAAGCACTGGGACCGTTGTTTCAACAGGCCTATTGTCTATACACGATGTTTTGTGTGGATTTCATTGTCTGTGTGACCTAGCATGATGGATTGTGGGAGGGGTGTCATCAGCCTTGTGCAGAGGGGGAAGGGGGGGGGGGGGTGGGTAGCCCTTGTCCCCGAGCAGCCAGTCTCTAGTTCCTCTAGAAGGATTGAAAACAGGGGGTAGGGCCGACTGGTGCAGGATGAATGCATCGTGGCTGCTTCTAGAAAGTGGGCATTCACTGACATGATGTCCCTGGCATAGCCGCACACCAACTGCACATTTATGGAATGGAACCGCTTGTGGTTCCTGGGCCTCTCCTGGTCGTCCGTCATGTTCCCTAATACCTTCTAGAAAGATCTAGATGCATAAAACATTAAGGTGACGGTGACCTTGATGGACACTGGCAGGACCATCCTCACCCTGCTGTGAGGCTCCAGATCAGGTTGTAGCAGGTGGCACAGTTCATCGATCACCAACTTGTTGAACGTGAGTCAGCTCAGGCACTGCTCCTAAGCCAGGTGTAGGTCGGAGAAGTGCTCCTGAAAAACCCTTGGAGGCTAGGGCCTTCTGTGTCGGGCCCTCCTCCTCCTTCTCCCAAATTGCAGAGCTTCCCCTCTCTACAGCCTCTGCTCAATCCCATGGTTATGTTACAGACCAAGAGACATTGCAACCACAGCCCCCATACCTTGGGCAGCAATTCCTGTGTCCTCCCTGATTTTAAGCACCAGCTCTCAAAAAGGACCTTCAAAAATACTGCACAGTACTTCCACAAACCCAGCAGAAGCAGAAGTAAGACAAAAACACCTCACCTGCAAGTTACTGCCTGGCCCGTTAATTAATGCTGGTCTTGGGCCTCTATTGCAGCAGAATGCACGCCCTTTGGTGAGTGACAAGTGAATGCGTTGAATGGACCTGCGTGTTCCAAGTTTGCAATTACAGCGGCAAATTCGCCAGTGGGACTGATTGATGTCATGACAGCACCAGTTCAGATGCTTCGCTGTATGCAGGGGAGGTCTTTGTGAGCACCTGTCTCAGCATGGCGTGCTGTGCAGGTCATGGTGGAAGCTGCTGGAGCACTTTTGGCTTTTACAGTGCATCTCAAGCGGTGCTATAGATACGAATCTCGTGCCCATAAAATTCTTCAGAGGCCTAGTAAATATTTGGATGTTGTTTCCCCTTGCTGTAGGGGGACCCAGAACTAGTGGTCACAGTCTCAGAATAGGTAGTTGGTCATTTGGGAGTTAGATGAGGAGAAATTTCTTCACTTAATCTGTGTGAACTTTGGAACTTTTTTACCTAGAGAGTGATGGATGCTCAGTCATTGACTATATTAAGACAGAGATTGAGAGATTGTGGGTACGATGGGAATGATTGAATATGGGGATAGTGTGGGAAGGGGGAATTGATGTAGAAGATCAGCTATGATCTTATAGAATGGCAAAGCAGGCTTGACGGGCTGAATGGCCTACTCCTGCTCCTTTTTCTTCTCTCTTTCTGTTCTCTCTCTTTCTCCCTCTTTCCATCCCACTCCACACCCACCTTGTTCAGGGACAGAAGCTGTAATTATCAGGCTGGCAAACAGACTCCCTGTCTACCTTATCCCACCTCTCTCTCTCTCTCTCCCTTTCTGTCTTCGTCTCTCCTCCCACTCCCATTCCCTCTACCCCTTCCTCGCTCTCATCTTTCCTTTCCTCTCGATGCATTCACCCTCCTCCCTCCCTCTCCCACTCTTCTTTCCCTCCCTCCCTCTTCTTTCCCCAGACCACCCTGCATAGACAGAAGCTGGCACTGACAGGCTGGCTGCACTTTGTACAAACGGACTGCCTGGGCAATCGGCTGACAGGAGAGAAGCAAAAAACACAAAGCAGGAAGCAGAGACTCAGGCCGTTACTGGTGAGCGATGGAGTGTGTAAGGTAACTATTTATTCCTCTCTTATATTGGATTTGTAGATTGATGAATTGTGGGTGTGTGCAAGGGTTCTGATTGCTCAGTAACAGGTGCTGTTGCTTGGGAAGTGTTGCTGTAGCTGCCTGTTACCCGCACTGCTGTGATAGACAGAAGGACAGTATTACAGAGTGGGAGAGAGAGACAGAGGAGGAATTAGAGGGCAGGCATGTGTCATCAAGTGGACGAGAGTGAGAGCATGAGGGGAAATACATTGAATGATGGTGTTAGAGGGTGGAAGAGAGCAAAAGGGATTGCAATATGATTTATCCACCAGTATATTGTATTGTAATTGATCCTCCAGATTATTGTATCATGATTAATCCACCATTATTGTGCATTGAAAGGTATCCATATAAATACCATTGACATGTGGTCCCTATTTGAATTACCGGAATGGGGGTGGAATTCCCTCATACATGGGACTGGAAATCGCTCCCAATGTCCGTTCTGGGGAATATTTCCTAAATATTGGGTGTGTTTCCCCAATAAGTCGACTGGGGAGACACCTTCATGCATGGAATGAGGTATATCCCCCCATACCTGTTCCTGGGATTTCGTTCACTCAGTATCTGTTCCTGAGGTGTATTCCCCCAAAATCTGGCCATTGGATGTACTCCTTCAATTACTGGGCTTGAAGAATTCCCTTATATGTTGCCCGAAGGAACAGATCTGGTTTTGGGGTGCACTTCCCCAATGCTTCTACTGGAGGATGGGGCCTTGCAAACGACACCAACATCCCAAGGGCAGTAACTCTCACCTTACCTCTGGAATTCATCCCTTTTGTCCATCTTTGGACCAAGTGTGCAATGGGATCTGGAATCAAGTGACCCTGGTGGATGCCAAAGTGAGCTTCAGTGTACAGGTTATTGATCAATTCCACTTGATAGCACTGTCAACAACACCTTTTATCACTTGCTGATGATTGCGAGTAGACTAATTGGCCGGATTGGAGTTGTCTTTTTTTGTGGACCGAGAATAGCTGTGTAATTTTCCACATTGTTGGGCAGATACCAGTATTGTTGTTGTACTGGAACAGCTTGGCTAGAGGCACAGCAAGTTCTGGAGCACACGTCTTCAGTACTGCAACCAAGATGTTGTCAGTCCCCATACTCTTGTCTTTTTGCAGTCAAGTGGTGGACTTACCATCATTCGCAGGATCAGCTATTGAAGAAGAATTCCAGTTACAAGTTTGAGGGAATCCCCTAACTTATAGTCATTGAAGAATACATCCCAGGAACAAACACTGTGGAAATCCAAGTCCCAATTCGAAGGGAATCACCCCTGCACCCCAGGACGAGATACTGGACCAATATACACAGGACCAAATATTGGAGGATATTTCCAGTTACATATATGAGATAAGCATCATCCAGCATTTATTGCCTGTCCCTAATTGCCCTTGAGAAAGTGGTGGTGAGCCGCCTTCTTGAACCAGTCCATGTGGTGTAGGTACACCCACAGTGCTGTTCGGAAGGGAGTTCCAGGATTTTGATCCAGTGACAGAAAAGGAACATTGATATAGTTCCAAGACAGGATGCTGTATGACTTGGATGGGAACTTGCAGGTGGCATTGTTCCCTTGCATCTGCTGCCCTTGTTTTTCCAGATGGTAGGGGTGACAGGTTTGGAAGGTGCTGTCATATGAGACTTGGCGAGTTGCTGCAGTGCATCTTGTATAGGTGCATACTGCTGCCACTGTGTGTCTAGGGTGGAGGGAGGGAATGTTAAAGGTGTTGGATGAGATGTCAAACAAGTCCTGGATGGTGGCGAGCTTCTTGAGTGTTGTTGAAGATGCATTTATCCAAGAAAATGGAGAGTATTCCATTACACTCCTGACTTGTGCCTTGTAGATTGTGGAAAGGTTGGGGAATTAGAAGGTGAGTTACTTGCGGTTGAATACTCAGCCTCTGAGCTGTTGTTATTTGCTAGTTGTGATTTTGTGATCAGTGGTGACTCTCGGATGCTGATGGTGAGTTATTCTGCAAAGATAGTCCTGTTCAGAGTAAAGGGGAAATGGTAGCCTCTATCTTGTTGGGGATGTTGGCACTTGTGTGGCACGAATGTCACTTACCAGTTATCAGTCCAAGTCTGAATGTTGTCCAGGTCTTTCTGCATGTGGGTATGGACTGCTTCCTTATCTGAGAAGTTGCAAATGGAACAGAAAACTGTGCAGTCCTTAGCCTTATGATGGAGGGAAGGTCATTGATACCATCCATAGATGGTTTGGATGTGGTTACTGCCCTTAGGAATCCTGCAGCAATGACATGATTGGCCTCCAACAACCACAACCATCTTCCTTTGTGCTGGGTATGACTCCAGCCATTGGAGTTTTCTCCCAGATTCTCATTAACTTCATTTTTAATACGGTTCCTTGATGCCATGCTTGGTCAAATACTGCCTTGATGTCAAGGATAATCACTCTCACCTCACCTCTGGAATTCAGCTCTTTTGTCCATATTTAGACCAAGGCTGCAATGAGGTCTGGTGCTGAATATTCTTTGTGGAACCCAAACTGAGCATTAGTGAGCAGATTATTGGTGAGTAAATGCTGCTTGTTAGCACTGTCAAATACAATTCCATCACTTTGCTGCTGATTGAGAGTAATATTAGGGTGGTAATTTGCTGGGTTGGATTTATCCTGCTTTTTGTGTACAGGATATACCTGGGTAATATTCCACTTTGTCCGGGAGATGCCAATGCTGGAGTTGTACTGGAACAGCTTGGCTAGAGGTGCAACTAGTTAGAGTCATAGAGTTTTCCAGCACAGAAACAGACCCGTCGGCCCAACACGCCTGCGCTGACCATCAAGCAGCCATCCTAACTGATCCCATTTCCCCGCACTTGGCCCCAAGCCTTGTATGTTATGGCGTTTCAAGTGCTCATCTCAATATTTCTTGAATGTCGTGAGTGTTCCTGCCTCTACCACCCCTTCAGGCAGTGTGTTCCAGATTCCAATCACCCTCTGTGTGAAAAAATTCCTCCTCAACTCCCCTCTAAACTTCCTGACCCTTACCTTAAATCTATGCCCCCTAGTTATTGACCTCTCCGGAAAAAGTTTCTTCCTATCTATCCTATCAATGCCCCTCATAATTTTGTATACCTCAATCAGGTCCCCCCTCAGCCTTTTCTGCTCCAAGGAAAACAACCCTAGCCTATCTAGTCTGTCTTGATAACTGAAATGCTTCAGCCCAGGCAACATCCTGGTGAATCTCCTCTGCACCCTCTCCATTGCAATCACATCCTTCCCATAGTGTGGCGACCAGAACTGTACACAGTACTCCAGCTGTGGCCTAACTAGCGTTTTATACAACTCCATCATAACATCCCTGCTGTTCTATTCTATGCCTCGGCTAATGAAGGCAAGTATCCCGTACTCCTTCCTAACCACTTTATCTACCTGTGCTGCTGCCTTCAGTGATCTATGGACACCCAAGGTCCTCTGACCCTCTGTACTTCCTAGGGTCCTACCATCCATTGTATATTCCATTGCCTTGTTAGACCTCCCAAAGTGCATCACCTCACACTTCTCAGGATTAAATTCCATTTGCCACTGCTCCGCTCATCTTACCAGCCCATCTATATCGTCCTGTAATCTAAGGCTTTCCTCCTCACTATTTACGACACCACCAATTTTCGTGTCATCTGCGAAATTACTGATCATACCTCCTATATTCACGTCTAAATCATTAATGTACACTACAAACAGTAAGGGTCCCAGCACTGATCCCTGCGGTACACCACTGTCTTCCACTCGCAGAAACAACCCTCTACCATCATCCTCTGCCATCTGCCACTGAGCCAATTTTGAATCCAATTTGCCAAATTACCCTGGATCCCATGGGCCTTTGCTTTCTTAACCAATCTCCCATGTGGGACTTTATCAAAAGCTTTACTGAAGTCCATGTAGACTACGTCAACTGCTTTACCCTCATCTACACCCTTAGTAACCCCCTCGAAAAATTCAATCAAGTTAGTTAGACACGATCTCCCCCTGACAAAGCCATGCTGACTATCCCTGATTAATCCCTGCCTCTTCAAGTGGAGAGTAATCCTGTCTGTTCTGGAGCACAAGTCTTCAGCGTTACAGCTGGGTTGTTGTTGGGACCCATAGCCTTGCTGTATCCAGTGTGCTCAGCTGTTTCTTGATGTCATGTGAAGTGAATTGAATTGGCTGAAGACTGGCATCTGTGATGCTGGGGTCCTCAGGAGAAGGCCGAGATGGATCATCCACTCGGCACTCCAGGCTGAAGATGGTTGCAAAAACTTCAGCCTGATTTTTACACTTACTTGCTTGGCTCCATCATCATTCAGGATGGGGGTGTTTATGGAGTCTCTTCCTCCTGTTAGTTGTTTAATTGTCCACTTCATGACTGGATGTCAGGATTGCAGAGCTTTGATCTGAAACCGCCGTTGTGGGATCCCTGAGCTCTGTCTATCACATGTTGCTTCCACTGTTCAGCATGCATGTAGTCCTGTGTTGTAGCATCACCAGATAGGCACCTCTTATTTAGGTATGCCTGGTGCTGCACCTGTTATGCTCTCCTACACTGCTCATTGAACCAGGGTTGGTTCCCTGGCTTGATGGTAATGGTAGAGTGAGGAATATGCCGGACCATAAGTTTAAAGATTGTGGTGGAGCACAATTCTGTTGCTGCTGATGGTCCACAGCACCTCATAGTCACCCAGTTTAGAGCTGCTTCATCTGCATTTATCATGGTGGCAGTGCCACTCAACATGAGCGTTTCCTCAGTATGAAGACGGGTCTCCATAAGGACTGTGTGGTCATTTCTCCTTCCAATATTGTCAGGGACAGATGCAGCTGAGAGAGATAGGTTGGTGCGGACAAGTTCAAGGAGATTTTTCCCTCATGTTGATTCTCTCACCACCTGCAGTATGCCCAGACTGTCAGATATGTCCTTCTGGACTCAGCCAGCTCAGTCAGTAGTGGTGTTACTGAACACTCTTGGTGATGGACATTGAAGTTACCCACCCAGGTTGACTGGACTAGGTGTTCCTCTGTTGTTTCGGTTCCTCGGTCAATGCTGGGTGGTCCGTCTAGTTTTATTCTTATTAGACTTTCATGTAGCCATTTGAAACAATTGAGTGACTTACGAGGCCATTTCAGGAGGCAGTTAAGAGTCAACCATATTGCTATGCGTCTGGAGCAGATTTGGCGAAGACGTCAAATTTCCTTCCCCAAAGCGCATTAGTGAACTAGGTGGATTTTCCTGGTCACCATAACTAATACTAGTTTTTATTCCAGATTTTATTTAATTGATGATAACTTCCGTGATTGCTGTGATGGGATTTGAACTCATGTCGCTGGATTGTTGGTCCAGGCCTCTGAATTACTGGTCTAGTAATACAACCACTGTGTTAACATACCCTGTCGGGGCTTCAGTGGCTGAAGGCATGGCTGCCAAATTAAATTCGGGATGTGAAAGAGGCCAGATTTGGAGCAGAGCAGATAGCTCGGTGCTTTGTAAGGCTGGAGGTGTCAGTTAAACTCCCGCCTGTGAAACATTCCCCACTGTGAAACGCCCTTCCCTGTGAGACTCTGATCTGTGAAACAGCCCCACTGTGAAACGCCCTGCCCTGTGAGACTCTGATCTGTGAAACATTCCCCACTGTGAAACGCTCTGCCCTGTGAGACTCTGATCTGTGAAACATTCCCCACTGTGAAACGCTCTGCCCTGTGAGACTCTGATCTGTGAAACATTCCCCACTGTGAAACGCTCTGCCCTGTGAGACTCTGATCTGTGAAACATTCCACACTGTGAAACGCTCTGCCCTGTGAGACTCTGATCTGTGAAACATTCCCCACTGTGAAACGCCCTGCCCTGTGAGACTCTGATCTGTGAAACAGTCCCCACTGTGAAACGCCCTGCCCTGTGAGACTCTGATCTGTGAAACATTCCCCACTGTGAAACGCCCTGCCCTGTGAGACTCTGATCTGTGAAACATTCCCCACTGTGAAACGCTCTGCCCTGTGAGACTCTGATCTGTGAAACATTCCCCACTGTGAAACGCCCTGCCCTGTGAGACTCTAATCTGTGAAACATTCCCCACTGTGAAACGCCCTGCCCTGTGAGACTCTGAACTGTGAAACATTCCCCACTGTGAAACGCCCTGCCCTGTGAGACTCTGATCTGTGAAACATTCCCCACTGTGAAACGCCCTGCCCTGTGAGACTCTGATCTGTGAAACATTCCCCACTGTGAAACGCCCTTCCCTGTGAGACTCTAATCTGTGAAACATTCCCCACTGTGAAACGCCCTGCCCTGTGAGACTCTGATCTGTGAAACATTCCCCACTGTGAAACGCCCTGCCCTGTGAGACTCTGATCTGTGAAACATTCCCCACTCTGAAACGCTCTGCCCTGTGAGACTCTGATCTGTGAAACATTCCCCACTGTGAAACGCCCTGCCCTGTGAGACTCTGATCTGTGAAACAGCCCCACTGTGAGACTCTAATCTGTGAAATATTCCCCACTGTCAAACGCCCTGCCCTGTGAGACTCTGATCTGTGAAACATTCCCCACTGTGAAATGCCCTGCCCTGTGAGACTCTGATCTGTGAAACATTCCCCACTGTGAGACTCTAATCTGTGAAATATTCCCCACTGTCAAACGCCCTGCCCTGTGAGACTCTGATCTGTGAAACATTCCCCACTGTGAAACGCCCTGCCCTGTGAGACTCTGATCTGTGAAACATTCCCCACTGTGAGACTCTAATCTGTGAAATATTCCCCACTGTCAAACGCCCTGCCCTGTGAGACTCTGATCTGTGAAACATTCCCCACTGTGAAACGCCCTGCCCTGTGAGACTCTGATCTGTGAAACATTCCCCACTGTGAGACTCTGATCTGTGAAACATTCCCCACTGTGAAACGCTCTGCCCTGTGAGACTCTGATCTGTGAAACATTCCCCACTGTGAAACGCCCTGCTCTGTGAGACTCTGATCTGTGAAACAGCCCCACTGCGAATTTTCCAGCTGTGAATGTCCCTCCTGTGACACTTTCTACTGTGAAACCCTTCCCTGTGCAACTCCCCCCTATGAAGCACTCTGCTTTGATACTGACCCCCCGAATCACAAATAATGACCCCACTTTGAATTGCTCCCCCCACCTGTGAAACTCCACCATGATGCACCCTCTGTGAAACAACCACTTGTGAAACTCCCCCCATGTGAATCTCTCCTTGTGAGAGTCCTCCCGTGTGAATATCCCCTTTGTGAAATTCCTCCAGTCCCCACTCTGTGAAACAACCACTTGTGAAACTCCCCCCATGTGAATCTCTCCTTGTGAGAGTCCTCCCGTGTGAATATCCCCTTGTGAGAGTCCTCCCGTGTGAATATCCCCTTTGTGAAATTCCTCCAGTCCCCACTCTGTGAAACAACCCCTTGTGAAACTCCCCCCATGTGAATCTCTCCTTGTGAGAGTCCTCCCATGTGAATCTCCCCTTGTGAAACTCCTCCAAACCAACCCCCCCACCCTGTGAAACAACCCCTTGTGAAACTCCCCCATATGACTCTCCCTTGTGAAACTCCTCCAACACTCCGCTCTGTGAAACACCCACTTGTGAACTCCCACCATGTAAATCCCGCTTTGTGAAATTTCCCCACCCTGTGAGATTCCCTCCCTCTCTCCCTGTGAAACTCCCCAGTGTCTACAAACCAACTTCCTCCCTCCCTCTCACCGCACTCCATCCTGTGGAGGAATGGGAACAGTTTACAAATAGACTCCCTCACTACCTTCCCTCCCTCATGCTCTCCCTCTCTTTCCTTCTCTCCTCCCTCCCCTGCTCAACCTGCTCAAGAGAGCCATTTATTCCTGTCTTGTCCTGGGTTTGTAGATGAGTGAATTGTGGGTGTGGGCGGGGGTTCTGGTTGCTCAGCAACAGATGCTGAGGCCTGCGAAATGATGCTGCAGCTGCCAGTCACATGTGCTGCAGTGTCAGACTGAAGAGTATGATAGAGTGGAAGAAGTGCTTATTAAGAGGGAGTGAGTGAAAGAGACCGTACATTGTATGATGATATTATAGAGTGGTAAGGGGAGTGGGAGGGAACGGTATTAAATTGCGACATATACCCCACTGTATTGTATTGTGATTGATCTCGCAGTATATTGTATTATGAGTGTTCCACCAGTATGTTGTATTATGAGTGATCCACCGGTATATTGTATTAGGATTGATCCACCAGTATATTGTATTTTTAATATTCGTTCGTGGGATGTGGGTGTCATTGGCTTGGTCAGCATTTATTGCCAATCCCTAATTGCCCTTGAACTCAGTGGCTTGCTAGGCAACTTCAGAGGGCATTTAAGAGTCAACTACATTGCTGTGGGTGTAGAGTCACATGTAGGCCAGTCCAGGTAAGATTTCCTTCCCTAAAGGACATCAGTGAACCAGATGGATTTTTATGACAACTGATGATAGTTTCATGTCACCATTACTGAGACGAGCTTTCAATTCCAGATTTGCATTAATTAATTGAATTTATGAATTAAAATTCCACGAGCTGCAGTGGTGGGATTTGAACATCTGCCCCCAGGGCATTAGTCTAGGCCTCTGGATTGCCACTGCACCACCGTCTCCCCATCTACTTGCTGGTACAAGGAAGACAGAAAGCTTGCTTGCAGGTACAGCAAGCAATTGGGAAGGCAAGTGGCAAGTTGACTTTTATTGTAAAGAGTACCAGAACAAGGAAGTCTTGCAACAATTGTATAAGGTTTTGGTGAAACTACACATGGCGAACTGAGCAGTTTTGTTCTCCATACCTTAGGAAGGATATACTTGCCTTGGAGGTGGTAAAATGAAGGTCTCTAGACTGGGAATAAGAGCGCTGTCCTCGTAAATTGGGCCTAAACTCTCTGGACTTCAGAAAAATGAGAGGTGTTCTTATTCAAACATACAAGTGGTAAGCATGGAAAGGTTGTCACCCCTTGCTAGGGAATGTAGAACATGGGGCACAGTTTCAGGCTATGAGGTTGATTACTTGGGACTGAGGTCAGGAGAAATTTCTTCACTCAGAGGGTTATGAATCTTTGCTCTACCCAGAGCATTGTGGATGCTCCATCGTTGAGTATAGTCAAGGCTGAGATGGATAGATTTTTGGTCTGTCAGGGAATCAAGGGAGAGAGGGAGTGGGCGGGAAAGTGGAGTTGAAGCAGAAGATCAGCCATGATTATAATGAATTGCAAGGCAAGCTTGAGGGTCTGTATGATCTTCTCTGATCCTACATGGTTTTTACGATGTACTGGAAGTTGCATCCCTCTTCATGGGATTAGAAATCTTCCCCAGTATCTGGTGCTGTAGTGTATTCCCCGAATGACTGAACTTGGGTGATTCCCTCAAACATGATCCTGAATATTTCCCATTGCATGCTCATGGGATGTATTCCCTCAAATACTGTGCTTAGAGAGGAATTCCTCATACATGGGTCAGGGACCTCCCAAAACATCTGGTCCAGCAGTGTATTCCCAGTCATATCTAGTCCTATAGTGTATTTCCTGACTGTTTGCATGGGCATGCAACTGAGAAGTTCTCCCAAAATCTGGCCTTAGGGTATATTTCCCAATCACTGTACTTTGGTGGGATTCTCTCATACAAGGGGCTGAAAATCACCCACAATGTCTGGTTGTGGAGTGTATTCCCAGATTGATTGTACTGGGAGGATTACCTCTAATACGTGACTGGGAAACTCTCCTAATGTCTAATCCTAGGATGTTTTGCCCAGTGACTGTACTTAGGGAGGAGTTGCTCGTAAATGGGACTGTGAATCTCCCGCTGGTGTTTGATCACAGATCAGTCGTGATTTGACTGAAAGGTGAAACAGGTTTGATGGGCTAAATGACTTTCCCCTATTCCTATGTTCATTGACCATACTGGGGTGATTCCCTCATACATGAGATTGTAAATCCACCCCACTTCCCCCAAATATCTGTTCTTGGTATGTAATTCCCCAGTGAATGTGCTTGAGGGGGGGATTTACGCATACATGGCACTGGGAAACTCCTCCAATATCTCTTGTGATTTGTATTACCCTATATCTTGTGCTTAGTTGTATTCACCCAGTTATTGTGCGTGAGGAGATTCACACAAAAGTGTGACTATGATTCACTCCCAATATCTGCTCCTGGGGTGTATTCTCCTAATGACAATACTGGGTTATTGCCTTGTACATGGGACGGGGAATCTGCCTTGGTATCTGCTCCTGGGGTGTATTCTCCCAATGACAGTACTGGGTTATTACCTTTCACATGGGACTGGGAATATGTTCCTTGGGTGCAGTTCTGGAGTTTATTCCCCCAATATATGGTTCTTGGGTTTATTCCTCAATTGTTGATGCTTGGATGGATTCTTTCACACATGCCACCAGTAATCTCTCCCAATATCTGTTCCTGGGATGTTTTCCTCAAAAATGACTGAACACAGGGGAGAATTCCCTCTCACATGGGACCTGGAATCTCCCTCTCCCTCCTGAGTTCCTCCCCCGACCAATATCTGAGATTTCTTCCCTTATAGGCGTGGGAATCTCCATCAATATTTGGTCCTGGGATATCGTCCCCCCAAATTTCTGTTTCTGGGCAATCGGCTGACAGGAGAAAAGCAAAAAACACAAAACAGGAAGCAGATGGCCAGGCCGTTGTTTTTGAGCGATGGAGTGTGTAAGGTAAACATTTATTCCTCCCTTATACTAAGTTTATAGATGGGTGAACTGTGGGGGTGGGAGGGAGTTTTGGTAGCTCTGTAACAGATGCTGTCACCTGGGAAACAATGCTGCAGCGACCTGTCACATGCATTGCAGTGATAGATGGAAGGAGAGTATTATAGAGTGAGAGAGAAAAAGAGGAGGAAATGGAGGAGAGGAGTGTGTTATAAATTGGAAGAGAGTGTGGAATTAGAGGGAAGGAGAGTAATATATAGAGAGAGAGAGAGAGCACAAGAGGAAGTAGATTGAATGATGTTATTATAGAGTGGAAGAGAATGCGAGAGAAAGGGTATTCTATTGGGACATCTACCTCAGTGGATTGTGTTATGATTTATCAATCAGTATATTGTATTATGTTTGATCCACCACTATATTGTTTTAACATGTATCCAGATAAAATTTATTGACATGTGGTCCCAATTTGCATTACTGGAGAGGGTAGAATTCCCTTGTGTGTGGGACTGAGAATCACACTCCTTCCAAGACCCGCAGAGTCCTGGGGTGTATTCCCTTAATAACTATACCGAGATAATTTCCTCATGCAGGGGACTGAGAAGCACAAAGGAAGATGGTTGTGGTTGTTGGAGGCCAAACATCTAAGCCCCAGGACATCGCTGCAGGAGTTCTTCAGGGTAGTGGTGACCTAGGCCAAATCATCGTCAGCTGCTTCATCAATGACCTTCCCTCCATCATAAATTCAGAAATGGGGATGTTTGCTGATGATTACACAGTGTTCAGTACCAGTCCTCATATACTGAAGCAGTCCCTGTCCACATGCAGCAAGACCTAGACAACATACAGGCTTAGGCTGATAAGTGGCACAAGTGCCAGGCAATGACCATCTCCAGCAAGAGAGAATCTAACCATTTCCCCTTGACATTGAATGGCATTACCATTGCAGAATCCTCCCACCATCAACTTCCTGGCGGTTACCACTGACTCGGAACTTAACTGAACCAGTCATGTAAATACTGTAGCTACAAGAACAGGTCAGAGACTGTGAATTCTGTGGTGAGTAATTCAGCTCCTAACTCCCCAAACCCTCATCAACATTTACAAGGCACAGCAGCCTCAGTGCTTCTTCCAGTTGGTCTTCAACATGGAGAAGCACTGATTCATCAGCCAAGGTGGGGCAGAAGGTGGTAACCAACAGGAGGTTTCCCTGCCCATGTTTGACCTGATGCCATGAGACTTCATGGGATCTGGAATTGATGTTGAGGACTCCCAGGGGAACTCCCTCCCGACTATATACCACTGTGCCTCTGGTGGTCCTGCTGGAGGGAGAGGACATACCTCGGGATGGTGATGGTGGTGTCTGGGGACATTGTCTGCAGGGTATGATTCCGTGAGTATGACTATGTCAGGCTGTTGCATGACCAGTCTGTGGGTCAGCTCTTCCAATTTTGGCACAAGCCCCCAGATGTTAGTCAGGAGGACTTTACAGGGTCGACATGGCTGGGCTTATCGTCGTTGTTTCCAGTGCCTAGGTCGATGCCGGGTGGTCCGACCGGTTTCATTCCTTTTCTTAGACTTTGTAGCGGCTTGATGCAACTGAGTGGTTTTCTAGGCCATTTCAGATGGCATTTAAGTGTCAGCCACCTTGTTTTGGGTCTGGAGTCACATGTAGGCCATACCAGGTAAGGATGGCTGATTTCTTTCCCCAGAGAACAATCGTGAACCAGATGGGTTTTTACAACAATCGACAATGGCTTCATGCTCATCATTAGACTTGATTTTAATTCCAGATTTATTAATTGAATTCAAATTTCACCATCTGCATGGTCCAATGATATTACCACTCTGCCACCGCCTCCCCAAACCTGTGCAATTTTCCACATTGTTGGGTAGATGCCAGTGTTGCAACTGTACTGGAACAGCTTGGCTCAGGGCATGGCTCATTCTGGAACACAGACCTTCAGTATTCCACTCATGGATGGGACTGAGAATCTACACCAATATCTGCATCTCATGTGTATTCCAGCAAAACGTGATCCTGGAGTGTATTTTCTAAACGATTGTACTTGGGGGGATTTCCTCATACATGTATCTCCCCTATTTTCTGATACTGGTGTGTGTTTCCATCTTCTGTAATCCTGGAGTGTATTTTCCCTTCCACTGCTCTGATGGGGCATTCCCTCATATATGGTACTTGGAATTTCCCCCAATATATGGCTCTGGGTTCATATCCACATTGACTTTACTATGGGGTGGGGGGTCTGTAATCTTGCACAATATCTGGCCCTTTGTTTGACTTTCTCAGTATCTGGTCTTGGGGTGTATTTCCCCATTGTCTTTTCTGGTGGGGGGGCACTGTCATGCATGTGACAGAGAATCTGCCCTGATATCTGTTCTGCGGTGTATTTGCACATTGTCTGTTCTGGGGGCATGGGGGGCGGGGGGGGGAGGCGTGGGCGGCACTGTCATACGTGTGACAGGGAATCTGCCCCAATATCTGTTTTGGGGTGCATTTCTCCGTTGCCTCTACAGGGAGGGTACCGTCATACATGTGACTGGGAATCTGCCCCGATATCTGTTCTGTGGTGCACTTCCCCATTGTCTCTACAGGGAGGGTACTGTCATACATGTTGCAGGGAATCTATTTCAATATCTGTTCTGCGGTGTATTTCCCCATTGTCTCTACTGGGAGGGAACTGTCATACATGTGACAGGGAATCTGTCCCAATATCTGTTCTGCAGTGTATTTCCCCATTGTCTCTACTGGGAGGGTACTTTCATACATGTGACAGGGAATTTGCCCCGATATCTGGTCCCGGGGTATATTGCTCCAATGATTGCACTTGGTATGTATTCCCTGTAACATGGGAGTGCAATTCAACCCCAGTAGGTAGTTGTTTGGTGCATTCTCCCTATGTTTGTACTGGGGGATTCCCACATATGCAACTAGGATTCTCCCTCAATATTTGTTCCTGGGTGTATTCCCCAATATCTTGTCCTAGGCTATATTCTCCCAATGATAGTACTGGGAGAATTGGCTCATCCATAATCACGAGACATCTCACCCAATGACTGGTCGTGGGGTATGTGTGGCCAATGACTGTACTGAGGCGGGGGAGTTGCTTCAAACATAGCACTGTGACTCCATGCCATCCCAATATCTGGTCGGGGGGTGAATTCTCCCAATGAATATGATTGGGGGAACTGGGAAATCTCTGCCGCTGAGGCATATTCCATTGATATTTGATGCTGGGTTGTATTCCACCAATATCTGCCCCTTAAGTGTATTTGCTGACTGACTGCACTTGGGGTCTCCCACATACATGGGACTGGTCTCATTCCCCAGTATTTGGTCCTTGGGTGTATTTAGCCAGTGATGATCCTGGAGGGATTTGCTGATACATGGGACTGTAAATCCACCCTCCTCCTTCCCAAATATCCTGGGATTTACACCCTGATAAATGTGGGGAGGAAATCTGTCATACATGGGCCTGGAAATCTCCTCCAATATCTGGTCCTGGGGACAATTTGCCCAATAATGGGTCTTGGGGTGTATTTCCCCAATGCCTGAACCTGGGGGGCATTTCCTTCATACAGTAGACTGGGAAGCTCCTCCAATTATCATCCTGGGTGCATTACCTCACTGTTGGTCTGGCGGTGAGGTATTGTCTCATACATGCGAGCAGTAATCTGCTCCAGTATCTGCTCATGGGGTGTATTTTCCTAATATCTGATCCTGGTGCATATTTCCACATGAATTGTAATGAGTGGATTACCTCACACAAGGGACTTGTAATCCTCAGGTACCTGTTTCTAACATTTATTCACCCAGTGAATGTGCTTGAGGAGAAATTTCCTCATTCATGGAACTGTGTACCTCCCTCATGATCTGGACCATGGGTCTATACCCCCAATATCATTTCCTGGGGAGTTTTTGCCCTCGACTATAGAGACGGGGTAATCAAACAGTTTTTAATGACTGGGAATCTCTCCCAATATCTGGTCCACTGGTGTAATCCCCCAATAGTCACCCACAAAAATCGCCTACAGTATCTAGTCCTGGAGTTTAATCCTCCAATATCCGTTCCTGGGATATAGAAACATAGAAAATAGGAGCAGGAGTAGGCCATTCGGCCCTTCGAGCCTTCTCCGCCATTTATCATGATCATGGCTGATCATCCAACTCAGTAACCTGTTCCCACTTTCCCCCAATATCCTTTGATCCCTTTCGGCCCAAGAGCTATATCTAACTCCTTCTTGAAAGCAATGTTTTGCCTCAACTGCTTTCTGTGATAACGAATTCCAGAGGCTCACCACTCTCTGGGTGCAGAGATTTCTGCTCATCTCAGTCCTGAAAGGTTTATCCCGTATCATTCGACTATGATCCCTGGTTCCCCCACCATCGGGAACATCCTTCCTGCATCTACCCTGTCAAGTCCTGTTCGAATTTTATAACTTTCCATGAGATCCCCCCTCACTCTTCTGATCTCCAGCGAATATAATTCTAACCGACTCAATTTCTCCTCATACATCAGTCCTGCCATCCCAGGAATCAGTCTGGTAAACATTCGCTGCACTCCCTCTATAGCACGAACATCCTTCCTCAGATAAGGAGTCCAAAACTACACACAATATTCCAGGTGTGGCCTCACCAAGGCCCTGTATAATTGCAGCAAGACATCCCTGCTCCTGTACTCGAATCCTCTCGCTATGAAGGCCAACATACCATTTGCCCTTTTTACCGCCTGTTGCACCTGCATGCTTACCTTCAGCGACTAGTGTACGAGAGCACCCAGGTCTCATTGCATATTCCCCTCTCTCAATTTATAGCTGTTCAGATAATAATCTGCCTTCCTGTTTTTGCTACCAAAATGGATAACTGTGAGGTTATCGATTTAACTGTATCTGCCATGTATTTGCCCACTCACTCAGATTGTCTAAATCACCCTGAAGCCTCTCTGCATCCTCCTCACAACTCACCCTCCCACCCAGTTTTGTGTCATCTGCAAATTTGTAGATATTACATTTAGTTCCCTCATCTAAATCATTAATATATATTGTGAATAGCTGGGGTCCTCGCACCGATCCCTGCGGTACCCCACTCGTCACTGCCTGCCATTCGGAAAAAGACCCGTTTATTCCTCCTCTTTATTTCCTGTCTGCCAACCAAATTTCTATCCATCGCAACACACTTTTTACACGCTAACCTCTTATGTGAGACTTTGTCAAAAGCCTTCTGAAAGTCCAAATAAACCACATCCACTGGCTCCCCCTCATCAACTCTACTAGTTACATCCTCGAAGAATTCTATTAGATTTGTCAAGCATGATTTCCCTTTCGTAAATCCATGCTGACTCTGTCCGATTATTCCACTGTTCTCCAACTGAGCTGCTATAAAATCTTTGATAATGGACTCTAGAATTTTCCCCACTACCGACGTCAGGCTGACTGGTCTGTAAATCCCTGTTTTCTCTCTACCTCCCTTTTTAAATAGTGGGGTTACATTAACCCTATATTTCCCCTCTGAATATATTGGTGGGATATTCCCTCATATATACAAAGAACAGTACAGCACAGGAACAGGCCGTTCGGCCCTCCAAGCCTGCGCCGATCTTGATGCTTGCCTAAATTAAAACCTTCTGCACTTCCGGGGACCGTATCCCTCTATTCCCATCCTATTCATGTATTTGTCAAGATGCCTCTTAAACGTCGCTATCGTACCTGCTTCCACCACCTCCCCCGGCAGCAAGTTCCAGGCACTCACCACCCTCTGTGTAAAGAACTTGCCTCGCACATCCCCTCTAAACTTTGCCCCTCTCACCTTAAATCCCCTAGTAACTGACTCTTCCACCCTGGGAAAAAGCTTCTGACTATCCACTCTGTCAATGCCGCTCATAACTTTGTAAACCTCTATCATGCCGCCCCTCCAACTCCGTCATTCCAGTGAAAACAATCGGAGTTTATCCAACCTCTCCTCATAGCTAATGCCCTCCAGACCAGGCAACATCCTGGTAAACCTTCTTCTGTACCCTCTCCAAAGCCTCCAGGTCCTTCTGGTAGTGTGGCGACCAGATTGGGAATTTCCCACAATATCAGATTCTGAGCTTTATTTCCCCATTGACTCCAGTTGGGATCATCCAAATACATGGGACTGGTAAACTCGCACAATGTATGATCCTGTGTTTGTCTCCCAGTTATCTGGTCTTAGGTTGAATAGTCTCTGCTGTGAGGCACTGTTATAAACGTAACTGAGAATTTCCCCACAATATTGGATCCTGGGCTGTAATTCCACAATGACTCTACTGGGGAATTCCCTGAAAAATGGAACTGGAAATCTTTCCAATATGTGGTCCTGGGATTATTTCCCCAGTGACCATACTGTGGTGGAGGGATTGCCTCATACACAGGTAATAGAAATTTTACCTAATACCTGGACCTGGGCTTGCGTTTCTCAACAGTCTTGTGGGAGGAATTCCTTCTGCATTGGCCTGGAAATCTCCCCCAATATCTGATCCTGGGACATATTCCCCCAATATCTGGTCCTCAAATGTATTCCCCAACTACTTGTGCTTGGGGATTTCTCACAGAAATTAGACTGATCTTACACCCAGCATCTTGTCCTGGGTGTATTCTCCCAATGACTGCACTGGGGTGATTTATTCATACATTTGATGTGAATCCACCCATACCCCGCCGTGCCCCCCGATATCTGGTGGAGAGGTGTGAGCTGCCAATGAATGTGGTTGGATGTGGGTGGGTGGTGGGGGGGGGGGCGGTGGAATTCATACTTGGGACTTAAAAGATCCTCCAACATCTCTACCGATGTGTACTACCCGACAACTTGTGCTTGGGTATATTCACCCAAAACTGTGCTTAGGGCGATTGCTACATCATGTGTGACTGGGATTCACAACCAATATCTGCTCCAGGGTGTATTCTCCCAATATAAAAGCAAAATACTGCAGATAATGGAAATCGCAAATAAAAACAGGAAATGCTGGAAATACTCAGCAGATCTGGCAGCGTCTTTGGAGAGAGAAGCAGACATTTCTGGTCAGTGACCCTTCATCGGAATGGTATTCTCCCAATGACTGTTCCTGGTTATTCCCTTGTACATGGGATGAGGAATCTCCTCTAATACATAATCCAGGGGTGTATTCCTATGTTATCTGCTCCTTGTGGGTATTCTCCCAATGTCTGGTCCTGAGATTTATTCCCACACTCTTCATGCTCGTGCCTTGGTGAGATCACACCTGGAGTACTGTGTGCAATTTGGTCTCCTTACCTATGGGAGAACATAACTTGCCTTAGAGGGAGTGAAATGAAGGCTCACTGGATTGATTCTTAGGATGATGGTATTGTTCTGTGAGGAGTGATTGGGTAGACGATGCCTATATTCCCCAGAGTTCAAAAAAATGAGAGGTGCTGTCATTGAAACATATAAAATTTTTGAGGGACTTAACAGGTTAGATGCTGGGAACATGTTTCCCCAGGCTACAGAGTCTAGAACTTGGGCTCGGAATCTTCGAATTAGGGGTCAGACACAGTTTTGCTCAGGCTCCTTGATGGCATACTCGGTCAAATGCTGCCTTGATGTCAAAGGCAGTTGCTCACAACTCACCTCTGGAGTTCAGCTCTTTTGGCCATGTTTGAACCAAGGCTGTAATGAGGTCAGGAGCTGAGTGGCCCTGGAGGAACCCAAACTGAGCGTCACTGAGAAAGTTATTGCTAAGCAAGTGTCGCTTGATAGCACTGTCGATGACACCTTCCATCACTTTGCTGATGATCGAGAGTAGACTGATGGGGCGGTAATTGGCCGGGTTGGATTTGTCCTGCTTTTTGTGTACAGGCCATACCTGGACAATTTACCATATTGCCAGGCAGATGCCAGTGTTGTAGTTGTACTGGAACAACTTGGTTAGACACGGCAAGTTCTGGAGTGCAGGTCTTCAGTACTATTGCCAGAATGTTGTCAGTGCCCATAGCCTTTGCAGTATCCAGTGTCTTAAGTCGTTTCTTGACATCACGTGGAGTGAATTGAATTGGCTGAAGACTGGCATCTGTGATGCTGGGGCTCATCCATATCACTGGGTGTCTCGCCCAATATCTGGCCCTGGGGTATGTGTGGCCAATGACTTTACTGGGGCAGGGGAGTTGCTTCAAACATAGCACTGTGACTCCATGCCACCCCTTGGGAGGAATTCATTGGAAGGACTGGGAAATATCTGCTGCTGAGGCATAGTCCACCGATATTTGATGCTGGGTTGTATTCCCCCAATATCTGCCCCTTAAGTGTATTTGCTGACTGACTGCACTTGGGGTCTCCCACATACATGGGACTGGTCTCACCCCCCAATATCAGTTCCTGGGGCGTTTTTACCTATGACTATGGAGACACTGTATTCCCACATTTTTTATGACTGAGAATATCCTCCAATATCTGGTCCACTGGTGTAGTCTCCCAATCGTCACCCACAAAAATCACCTACAAGATCTAGTCCTGGAGTTTCATCCTCCAAGACCAGTTCCTGGGATATATTTCCCCTATGAATATATTGGTTGGATATTCCCTCATATGTACAATGGGGAATTTCCCACAATATCAGATTCTGAGCTTTAGTTCCCATTGACTCTAGTTGTGGTCATCCGAATACGCGGGACTGGCAATCTCGCACAATGTTTGATCCTGTGTTTGTCTCCCCATTATCTGGTCCTAGGTTGAATTCCGCATAGTCTCTACTATGGGGTACTGTTATACACGTGACTGAGAATTTCCCCACAATTTAGGGTCCTGGGGTGTAATTCCCAATGACGCTACTGGGGGAATTCCCTGAAACATGGGACCATGAATCGCCCCAATACATGGTCCTGGGGCTGTTTCCTCAATGATCTTACTGGGGTGGAGGAGATTGCCTGCGACGTGGGGCTGGGAATCTCCCCACTATATGTTCCTGGAATATATTTCCCCAGTGACGATACTGCAGTGGAGGGGATTGCCTGGAACATGGAACTGGGAATCTTCCCAATACATGGTCCAGGGACTATTTCCAGAGTGACCATACTGTGGTGGAGGTAATTGCCTCATACATAGGGACTGGGAATCTCCCCAATATCTAGTCCTGGGATGTATTTCCATCGTGACCATATTGTGGTGGAGAGGATTGCCTCATACATGGCCACTGGAGATTTTACCCAATATCTGTCCCTGGGCTGTCTTTTTGTGACAAGTCTTTTGGGAAGAATCCCTTCAACATTAGACTGGAAATCTCCCTCAGTATCTGATCCTAGGACGTATTTCCCCAATATCTGGTCCTCAAATGTATTCCCCAACTACCTGGACTTGGAGGTTTCTCACAGAAATTAGACTGATCTCACAGCCAGCATTTTGTCCTGGGTGTATTCTCTCAATGACTGTACTGGGATGATTTGCTCATACATTGTTTGCGAATCCACCCAGAGGCCTGTGCCCCCAAATATCTGACGGTATTGTCCTCTGAAGAGAGATTGGGTAAACAATGCCTATATCCCGAGACTTTTAAAAAAATGCGAGCTGATCTCATTGAAACATATAAACTTTTTGATGGACTTGACAGGGGAGATGCTGGGAACATGTTTCCCCTGGCTACAGAGTCTAGAACTTGGGCCCACAATCTTAGAATTAGGGGTTGGCCACAGAGAAATGAGGTGCGGAGAAATTTCTGAACTTTGGAATTCTGTATGATGGGAGCTGTGGATGCTCAGTCGTTGAGTATATTCAAGTTAGACATCGACAGATTTTTATATAAGAAGGGAATCAAGGGGTATGGGAATAGTGTGAGAAGGTGTAGCTGAGGAAGAAGATCAAGCAAGCTCTAATTGAATGATGGAGAAGGCTTGAGGGGCTGAATGATCTACTCCTGCTCTTAATTCCTATGTTCTTACATCCTGAAGTGTACACCTACACTGATTGTATTGGGTGGGGGAGGGGGTGGGGTGAGTTTCCTCAGTCATGTGACCAGGAATCACCTCAGTGTCTGGTCTTTGGTTTCTCCCCCACCCCAATATCTGGACCTGGGGTACATTTGCTCAGTAACTGGTCTTTTCATGTTTTACCCAATATATCCCTCCTATCTTTATCATCTCCACCAGCCCTATAACCCACCAAGGTTTCTGCACTCTGCCAATTCTGGCCTATTGACGCCTTCAGCTGCCAAGACACTAAACTATGGAATTCACTCCCCAAATCTCTCTGCTCTCTATCTCTCTCTGCTCCTTTAAGTCTCTCCTAAAATCTTACCTCATTGATCAAGCATTTGTTCACCTGCCCTGATATCTCCTTCGTTCCAAATTAGTTCTCCTAATCTCCTTAGTTCTAAATTCTGTTTGTCTGTAAAAAGCATTGCCACGTTGTGTCACATTAAAAGTGCTATACAAATGAAAATTGTTAATTGTTTTTATATGGACTAGGAATCTCCTCCAATATTTCATATCTGTGTCGATTTCCCCATTGATTCTGCTGCTGGGATACCTTTACATGGGACAAGTAATCTCGACCAATAACTGGTCCTGGGATTTACTCCCCCAAAATCTGTATACTGGGGAAGGGGGTGCATTCTCTCCTAACAGTGACTGAAAATCATCCACAATATCTGGTCCTGGAGTTCATTTCCATACTGATTTTATTGGGAGGATTCCCTTAAACATGTGACCATGAATCTCTCCCAATATCGGGCCTTGGAATCTATTCCTACACTGATTTTACTGGAAAGATTCCCTCATACTTGTGACCAGGAACCTCTCCCAATATCTCGTCCTGGGACATATTCACCCAGTTACTAAAATTGTGGGGTATTTCTTATGCATGGAACTGAGAATCTCTTGGAGTAAATAGTCCTGGAAATGTATTCCCACGCTCATTTCACTGGCAGGATTTGCTTACACATGTGACTGGAAATCTCTCCCAATATCTGGTCCTGGGACATATTCACCCAGTGATTCTAATTGCGGGGGATTCTGTCACATATGGAACTGAAAATCACCCACAATATCTGGTCCTGGAATGTGTTCTCACACTGATTGTACTGGGAGGATTCCCTTATAGATGTGACCAGGAATCCCTCCCAATATCTGTCCCTGGATTGTGTTCCCACACCTCCCTCTCTGCAGAGGAACAGATGCTGGCACTCACAGGCTGTCTGCACTTTGTATAAACTGACTGCTTGGGTAATTGGCTGACAGGGAGAGAAATAATAAACAGGAAGCAGATGCCCAGGCCATTATTTGAAATGATACTGTGTTTATAGATGGGTGAACTGTGGAGGTGGGAGGGGATTCTGGTTTTTGATTTGATTTAGAGATACAGCACTGAAACAGGCCCTTCGGCCCACCGAGTCTGTGCCGACCATTAACCACCCATTTATACTAATCCTACACTAATCCCATATTCCTACCACATCCCCACCTGTCCCGATATTCCCCTACCACCGACCTATACTAGGGGCAATTTATAATGGCCAATTTACCTATCAAACCTGCAAGTCTTTGGCTGTGGGAGGAAACCGGAACACCCGGAGGAAACCCACGCAGACACAGGTTGCTCAGTAACAGATGCTGTCATCTTGGAAATTACACTTCAGCTGCCTGTCATATGTGCTGCTGTGATAGATGGAAGTAGAGTTTTACAGAGTAGGAGAGAGAGGAGGAAATAGAGGAGTGTGTTTTATAGTGGGAGAGTGGAATTAAAGAGAAGGAAAGTGATAGTGAGTGTGGGGAGAGAGAGCACAAGAGTAACATAGGAACAGGTGTAGGCCATTCAGCCCATTCTGCCTGCCCCACCATTCAATATGATTATTGTCGATCTTCCACTTCAATGCCTTTTTCCCACGTTATCATCATATTCAGGAAGTGAGTTGAATGATGATATTTTAGAGTGGAAGAAAGACCAAGAGGGAATGGTATTGGGACATCTACCTCACTAAATTGTATTATGATCATCGGTATATTGTACTAAAATGTATCTAGATAAAATCCATTGACATGTGTCCCCAATTGCATTACTAGAGGGGTAGAATTCCCTCATTCATGGGACTGGGAATTTCCCCTGTACGTCTGCAGTGTTTTATTTATTCTTTCATGGGTTCTGGGTATCGCTGGCAAGGCCAGCATTTGTTGCCCTTCCCTAATTGCGCTTGAGAAGGTGAGCTGCCTTCTTGAACTGCTGCAGTCCATCTGGTGCAGGTACACCCACAGTTAAAGGTGTGCAAAGGAAACCCGACCCCAGTTCGAATGCTGGACCTGGAAGCCCGACATGACCCGGCCCGAACCCAACACATCTCGTCAGATCCCGTCGGGGCCGGGTCGGGTAGCAGGCCTTTACATGAGTACATGGGTAAAGGCCTGCTACCCGACCCAACCCGGACGGGTCCCGACGACGTGTCGGGTTCAGGCCGGGTCAGGTCGGGTCGGATTTCCGGGTCCGGCATTGGGGCTCGGTTGGGTTTCCATTGCACACCTTTACCCACAGAGGTGTTAGGGACGGAGTTCCAGGATTTTGATCCAACGACGGTGAAGGGACGGCAATATATTTCCAAGAAAGTATGGAGTGTGGCTTGGAGGGGAACTTGCAGATGATTGTGCTTGGAAAGTGCTGTAAGAGGAGGCATCATGAGTTGCTGTAGTTCATCTTGTAGCTGGTACACACTGCTGCCACTGTGCGTTGGTGGTGGACGGAGCGAATGTTTCAGGTGGTGGATGGGGTGACGATCAAGTGGGCTTCTTTGTCCTGGATGATGTTGAGTTTCCTGATTGTTGTTGGAGCCGCACTCATCCAGGCAAGGGGAAAGTATTCCATGACACTCCAGACTTGTGCCTTGTAGATGGTCGACAGGCTTTGGGAGTCAGGAGGTGAGTTTTACTCTGCAGAATTCCCAGCCTCTGACCTGCTCCTGCAGCCACAGTATTTATCTGGCTGCTCCAGTTCAGTTTCTGGTCAATAGTAACCCCCCAGAATCTTGATAGTGGAGGATTCAGCAATAGTAATACCGTTTAATGTCAAGGGGAAATGGTTAGATTCTCTCTTATTGGAGATCATCATTGCCTGGCAGTTGTGTGGCACGAATGTTACTTACCATTTATCGGCCCAAGACTGAATGTTGTCCAGATCTTGCTGCATATGGACATGGGCTGCTTCAGTATCTGAGGAGTTGCAAATGGTACTGAACATTGTACAATCATCAGCGAACATCCCCACTTCTGAGCTTATGATGGAAGGTCATTAATGAAGCATCTGAAGATGGTTGGACCTCGGACACTACCTTAAGGAACTCAGCAGCAATGTCCTGGGGTTGACATGGTTGACCTGCAACAACCAGAATCTTTGTGCCAGGTATGACTCCACCCAGTGGTGAGCTTTCCCCTTGATTCTGACTGATTTCAGTTTGGGTAGGGCACCTTGATGCCACACTCGGTCAAATGCTGCCTGGCTGTCCAGACCAATCACTCTCATCTCACCTCTTGAGTTCAGCTCTTTTGTCCCACGTTTGGACCAAGGTCAGCAGCCGAATGGCCCTGGCAGAACCCAAACTGATCATCGGTGAGCAAGTTGTTGCTATTTATCTGGCCCTTGATAGTACAGTCAGCGACATCTACCATCACTTTGCTGTTGATTGAGAGGAGACTGATGGTGTGGTAATTGGCAGATTGTATCTGTCCTTTGTGTGGATAGGATATACAGGATGTACCTGGGCAATTTTCCACAATGTTAAGTAGATGCCAGTGTTGTAGCTGTACTGGAACAACTGGGCTTGGGCCGTGGCTTGTTCTGCAGCACAAGCGTTCAGTACTGTAGCTGGGATGTTGTCAGGACCCATAGCCTTTTCAGTATCCAGTACCTTCAGCTGTTTCTTGATATCACACGGAATTAATCGGATTGGCTGACGACTGGCAGCTGTGATGTTGGCGACCACAGGTGGAGGCCCAGATGGATCATCCACTTGTCTTTTGCACTCTAGTGCTGGGCTCCCCCATCATTGAGGATAGGGATATTTGTGCAGCCTCCTCCTCCTGTTGGTTATTTAATTGTCCACTACCATTCAGGACTGGATGTGGCGGGACTGCAGAGGTTTGATCTGATCCGTTGGTTGTGGGATTGCTTAGCTCTGTCTGTTGTATGCATCTTCTGCTGTTTGGCATGTGTGTAGTCCGGTCTTGTAGCTTCATTGGGTTGACACCTCATTTTTGGGTATGCCTGGTGCTGCTCCTGGCATGCTCTCCTGCACTTTTTATTAAATCTGGGTTGATCCCTGAGCTTGATCGTAATATTCGAGTGAGAAAATGCCAGGCCAAGAGGTTACAGTTTGTGTTTGAATACAATTCTGTTGCTGCTAATGGCCCAGAGCACCTCAGGGATGCCCAGTTTTGAGCTGGTAGATCTGTTCTGAATCTATCCCATATAGCACAGTGGTAGTACCACACAACACGATGGAGGGTATCCTCACTGTGAAGATGGGACTTTGTTTTCATGTGGTGGTCACTCCTAGCAATACTGTCATGGACAAATGCATCTACGACAGATAGATTGGTGAGTACAAGGTCTAGTCGGCTGGGAATTCTGCGGTGAGTATCCGACCTTCTAACTCCCCAAATCCTGTCCATCATCAACAAGGCACAAGTCAGGAGTGTGATGGAATACTCTCCACTTGCCTGGATGAGTGCAGCTTCAACAACAATCAGGAAGCTCAACACAATCCAGAACAAAGCAACCCACTTGATGATCACCCCATCCACCACCTTCAACATCCATTCTATCCACCATCGACGCACAGTGGCAGCAGTGTGTACCATCTACAAGATGCACCGCACTCACCATGCCTCCTTCAACAGCACCTTCCAAACCCACAACCTCTTCCACCAAGAAGAACCAGGGCAGCAGATGCATGGGGACACCACCATCTGCAAGTTCCCCTCCAAGTCACACACCATCCTGACTTGGAAATATATCACCGTTTCTTCACTGTCACTGGATCAGAATCCTGGGACTCCCTCCCTAACAGCACTGGGGTGGACTATACCAGATGGACTGCAGTGGTTCAAGAAGGCAGCTCAGCACCACCTTTTCAAGGGCAACAAATGCTGGCTTTGCCAATGATGCCCACATCCCATGAAACAAATAAAAAAATTTGGTCCTGGTCTTATTTCACCAATTTCCTGCATTTCACCAATGAATATGGGGCGGCAGAGGTTGCATTCCCTGCTAACTGGGATTGGGAATCTTACCCAATATCTTCCCCTGTGATGTATTCCCCCAAAATTTGGTCCTGGGGTCCATTCCCCAAATATCTGGTGCTTGGGTGTTTTCCTCAATGGCTGTACCTGGCAGAGTTCCCACTTACATGGAACTAGAAATCGAGTAATAGATTTTCTAGTTACTAGAAATCATTATCAGGTCATGGCATGTATTCTCCAATATCTGATCCTGGATGTATTCCACCAAATAATGTAGTTGAGGAGCTCATACATGGGCCTCGGTATCTGTCCAAATATCCAGTTCTGTGATGTATTCCCAGCAATATCTCGTCCTGTGGTGTATTTTCCCAATATTCGTACTGGCATGGATTTCTTCATATTTGGAACTGGAAATCTCCCACAATGTCTGGTCCTGGAGTATATCCTCACATCTCCCTCCCTAACCAACTCTGCACAGGGACAGATGCTGACACTCACAGGCTGGTTGTATTTTGTATAAACTGACTGCCTGGGCAATCGGCTGGCAGGAGAAAAGCAAAAAACACAAAACATGAAGCAGAGGTTGGGGTCTTAATTGTGAGCAATGGAGGGTGTAAGGTCACCATTAATTCCTCTCTTATATTGGGTTTATAGACAGGTGAATTATGAGGATGGAGGGGGTTCTGGTTACTCAATAGCAGACTCTGTCACCTGGGAAACAATGCTGTTGCTGCCTATTACACAGACTGCTGTGATAGCCAGAAGGAGAGTATTATAGAGTGGGAGAGAGAGATAGAGAGAGGAGGAAATAGGGGGGGAGGAGGATAAAATGGAGATTGAGTGGAATTGGAGGGAAGGAGAATAATACAGGGTGGGAGAGAGCATAGGAGGAAGTGGATTGAAGGATGATATTATAGAGAGGAATAGAGCAAGAGAGGGAAGGCTATTCCCTATTTACATTACTGGAGTGGGTAGAATTCCCTCACATATGGGACTGGGAATTGCCCTCCCCCAATATCTGCAGTGTCCTGGGGTATATTTCCCCAATATTAGCTGCTGGAATGTATTCCCCAATATCCGGTCCTGGGCTGTATTCACTCAATGACTCAACTGGGGGGGGGGCGGCTACACAGATGGGCAGGACTGGGAATCTAAACCAATAGATGATCCTGGCGTATATTCTCCCGATGCTTGTACTGGAGAGAATTCCTTCATACTTAGGATTGTGAAATTGCTCCAATTGTCCTGTGATATTTTCCTGTTCTAGATTTTGTTCCAGCAATGAACAAGTTTGGCAGAAAATTAGCTCATATTCCACCTATGACTATGCAGTTGGGTTATTTCCAAATTTTTTGTGTTGGGTGATGTCCCCAATATCTTATCCTGGGATATCCTGATCTAGTATCTAGCTCTTGGGTTTATCCCCCTCTCTCCCTTTTACTTTATTACTATCCCAGTCCATGTTAGGATAATTAAAGTCCCCCATTGAAACAGTTTTATAATTTTTGCACCGCTCTGTAATTCTCTTGAGAATTTGTTCTGCTATATCTTTCCCACTAGTTGGCTGCCTATAGAATACACCCAGCAGTGTAATGGTACCTCTATTGTTTCTTTGCTCTAACCAAATAGATTCTGCCCTTGACCCCTCTAGGACACCCTCTCTCTCCAGCACTGTAATGTTCTCTTTTATCAATACTTCCACTCCTGCTCCTTTCTTTCCTTTCCCATCTTTTCTGAAGACTTTGTACCAGGATTTTTTTATTCTGTCATGGGATGTGCGTGTCGCTGGCAAGGCCAGCATTTGTTGACCATCCCTAATTGCCCTTAAGGTGGTGAGCCGCCTTCTTGAACTGCTGCAGTCCATGTGGTGTAGGTACACCCACAGTGCTGTTAGGAAGGGAGTTTCTGGCTTTTAGCCCAGTGACAGTGAAGGAACGGCAATAATGTTCCAAGTGAGGTTGGTGGCATAGAGTCATAGAGTTATACAGCACAGAAACAGGCCCTTCGGCCCACCGTGTCCGTGCCAGCCATCAAGCCTATCTATTCTAATCTAATTTCCAGCACTTGGCCCGTAGTCTTGTGTACTATGGCATTTCAAGTGCTCATCTAAATACTTCTTAACTGTTGTGAGGTCTCCTGCCTCTACCACCCCTTCAGGCAGGCAGTGTGTTCCAGATTCCAACCACCCTCTGGGTGAAAAGATTTTTCTTCAAATCCCCTCTAAACCTCCTGCCCTTTACCTTAAATCTATGCCCTCTGGTTATTGACACCTCCACTACGGGAGAAAGTTTCTTCCTATCTACCCTATGTATGCCCCTCATAATTTTGTATACCTCAATCATGTCCTCCTTCAGCCTTCTCTGCTCTAAGGAAAACAAACCATGTCTTTTCTGTCACCTCCAGAACTGATCCCAATGTCCCAGGAATCTAAAGCCCTCCCTCCTGTACCATCTATCCAGCCACGCATGCATCTGCTGTACCCTCCTATTTCTATACTCACTGGCGCATGGCACCAGGAGTAATCCAGAGATTACTACTTTGGAGGTCCTCCTTGCTAGTTTCTTTCCTAGAACCTTAGGGGCGGCACAGTGGCGCAGTGGTTAGCACCGCAGCCTTATAGCTCCAGCGACCCACGTTCAGTTCTGGGTACTGCCTGTGCGGAGTTTGCAAGTTCTCCCTGTGACCGCGTGGGTTTCCGCCGGGAGCTCCGGTTTCCTCCCACCGCCAAAGACTTGCAGGTTGATAGGTAAATTGGCCATTGTAAATTGCCCCTAGTGTAGGTCGGTGGTAGGAGAATGGTAGGGAATATGGGGTTAATGTAGGATTAGTATAAATGGGTGGTTGCTGGTCAGCACAGACTCTGTGGGCCGAAGGGCCTGTTTCAGTGCTGTATCTCTAAATAAAAAATAAATAAATAAACCCTAAAAGCTGTCTGCAGGACCTCATCCCTCATTCTTCTTATGTCATTGATACCAACATGGGTCACAAATGCTGGCGGTTCATCCTGCCCCCACAGAGTGCATTGCAGCCACTCAGTGATACCCTTGACCCTGGCACCAGGGAGGCAACATACTATCCTGAATTCATGTCTGTAGCCACAGAAACGCCTGTTTATTCACCTAACTATAGCATCCTCTATGACTATTGCTTTGCCAATCTTGCTCCTGCACCCTCATACAGCTGAGCCAACCATGGTGCATGGAGTTGGCTCTGGTTGCACTCCCCAGAGGAACCATCATTTTCACCAGTATGCGGGGGGCATTTCATCATACATGAGAGTTGGAATCTCCCCCAATTTCTGGTCCCATGGTGTATTCCCCAAAGACTGTACATGATGGGGACATTTCCCTCATACATTAGATTGGGACTTTCCCCAATATATGCCCCTAGTGTCCATACCCTCACTATTTGTACTCAGGTGTGGATTCTCTCGTACATGCGACTAGGAATCTTTTATGGTTCACAGACGCATTCCCTTACTCTTTGTACTTGGTCGATGGGACTGTGATTTCACCCCACATCTGTTCATGGGGTCTTCTCCCCCCAGTTAATGTGCTTGGGGGGCAATTGTTTCATGCCTGGGACTGGAAATCACTCCAATATCTGTTCCTAGGAAACATTCCCCCAATATCAGATCCTGGGCTGAAACACTCCTGTGAATATACAGCTGTGTATTCCCTCAAATTTTGTTACTAAGATTCTCTCCCAATGTCAGGTCCTGGGTCTATTTCCCTGTTGACTCCAGCAAAATCCTCAAACCTGTTACCTGTACTTCAGGAGATTCACTTATACATAGGTCTGGGAATCTCCTCCAATATCTGCTCCTGGTATGCATTCCCCAATAACTGTACTTGGGGGAATTCACTCACACATGGGACTGTAAATCTCCTCCAATATCTGCTCCTGGTATGCATTCCCCAATAACTACTTGGGGGAATTCATTCATACATGGGACTGTGAATCTCCTCCAATATCTGCTCCTGTGGTGCATTTCCCAATAACTGTACTTGGGGGAATTCACTCACACATGGGACTGTAAATCTCCTCCAATATCTGCTCCTGTGGTGCATTTCCCAATAACTGTACTTGGGGGAATTCACTCACACATGGGACTGTGAATCTCCTCCAATATCTGCTCCTGTGGTGCATTCCCCAATAATTGTACTTGGGGGAATTCACTCATACATGGGACTGTGAATCTCCTCCAATATCTGCTCCTGGGGTATATTCTGCAATAACTACTTTGGGGAATTTGATCATACATGGGACTGTAAATCTCCTCCAATATCTGATCCTTGGGTATATTTGCCCAATGACTGTACTCAGTCTCCCTTAGTTTCATCCCCCCCCCCCCCCTTCACACCACAGCATATTTCATTTCACTTTTTGGTTTTTATTGATTTAGTCTCAAACAAAAACTTTTACATCAGTGAAAAACTTGTTAAAAAAAGCTGCAGGCAATAATCCCCTCCCATTCCCTTCCCCTGTTCCCATGCTCCTCCTCTCCCCCATTTCCCTCCCCCTCCTCTCTCCCTCCCCCCTCCCCTGCACCCCTTTCTCTCTTAATCTCCCCCAGTCCATCTGAAGTTTCATCTGCCAGAATGAGCTGTTGCAGTGCAGTCGCTGAACATTTCCCAGTGCGCAATGGAAAGGTCCCATTCCCAAATATCACGGGGACACTTCTGGACAATTCACATCTTGACAGGTCTGAATGTGAGCAGCGTGCATCAGCTGGTCATTGCTGAACCTGTAATACAGACAGCAGAGTAAGATGCTTGTGTGTGCCACAGTAGAACAGGTAGTGTAACCGTAAAGGACAAGCGACGTGACCCTATTCTGGGAGATGGACCCGAAAGGACAGGCAGTCTGACCCTATTCTGGGAGATGGACCTGAAAGGACAGGCAGTCTGACCCTATTCTGGGAGATGGACCCTAAAGGACAGGCAGTCTGACCCTATTCGGGGAGATGGACCCTAAAGGACATGCCGTGTGACCTTATTCATTGACATGCGCACTGAAGGATAAATGTTCTGTTCTTATCGTTGAAGTTGGGTCTGAAAGGACAAGCAGTCTGTCCTTATGCTGGGTGTATAAAGGACAGGTGATCTGTCCTTATTCTGGGAGATGGGGCCTAAAGAGTGGTGGTCTGACCTTCTGTGGTGTATCGAGGTCCTCGGGACAGGTGAAGAGAAAAGCTTCAAAGTCCCAGTGGCTGTGAAGGGCTCCTCACTGCACTGTTCGTCTGTTCCTAATGTGATAGTTGGAATCTCAGAGTCAGATAATAAGATGTGGTGATAAATTGAAGGTAATCACTGGCTCTTTTTAGGATGTCTGTGTTGTTGTTCATTTGATAGTTAAAAGTCTGATTACCTTGACAACAGTAACAAAGGTACTGTAGAGGAAACTTAGAATAAACAGAATGGCAAAGGCAGTGACTGCTCGCACGTTGTCGTCTCCATCCCAATCTCCCGCTTCTTCCTTCCCTTCCAGGTCTGAAAGGTTATCTGAAAGAAATGAGAAATTGGGGTTGTTAAAGTTTACTGTGGACATTTCCTGAAGGTCAACAACATCGCAATAGTTTGAAGATGATACAGCGAGGGAGGAGGTTATGATGGAGCAGCACTGGGGGCAGTGAATCATTAGACAGTCTTTATCTCTATCTTGTCTGTCTTTGTCGCTTTCTCAGTCTGTCTCTCTCTCTGGTTCTGTCTCCCTCTTTGTCTCTGTCTTTCTGTCTCTCTCACTTCCTTCCCTCTATCTCACATATTCTGTCCCCCTCTCTCTATTTTACTGTTGCTCTCGTAATTTCTCCCTCTCTTTGTCTCACTCACTGATACTCTCAAACTTATGCACAAACAAACACCAGATGGACATTAAGTCACTTCCAAAACCTCAGTCCTTCCGTCTCCCCTTGATTCTTCATTTCCCTGTTGTGTTATCCAACCTATCAACTCAAACACGGGTTGCCGGCTCCTTGGCTTCATTAACAGTCAGTGACCGACAAACAAACCCATTGATTATGAAGCACTCTCAGATTATCCCTGCAGCCAGGATGAGATGCATTGTAACTTGAAAAATGTTGTTCTTTCTGCTTCTCTGCTTCTATGGGGCGGCACAGTGGCGCAGTGGTTAGCACCGCAGCCTCACAGCTCCAGCGACCCGGGTTCAATTCTGGGTACTGCCTGTGCGGAGTTTGTAAGTTCTCCCTGTGACCGCGTGGGTTTCCGCCGGGTGCTCCAGTTTCTTCCCACAGCCAAAGACTTGCAAATCAATAGGTAAATTGGCCATTGTAAATTGCCCCTAGTGTAGGTAGGTGGTAGGAGAATGGTGGGGATGTGGTAGGGAATATGGGATTAATGTAGGATTAGTATAAATGGGTGGTTGTTGGTCGGCACAGACTCGGTGGGCCGAAGGGCCTGTTTCAGTGCTGTATCTCTAAATAAATAAATAAAAAATATAAAGTTGTCATCAACATAAGATTTTCTGAGGCTGCATTAAATGAACTTTTAAATTCAAAGGAGTCACCAGATACAGCAATGGCCTCATCTGCTCAATGACATAAACTCTTCTGAGCGGTGATGTGAGTGAGTGAGGGACCAAATGGGATGTGAAAGCCTGCGATTGATGGATCACTGTAATGTAATAACGGGAAGTAATCCAGTGATGGTCAGTGTGCAAACATGAGGGGATCTTCCAGCCTCATTGCTACAGAGCCCTCTGTCATTGCGATATATTAACTACAGTTTTCCACAGGATAGCTTATTGGTCAAGTGTTATAAGTGAGATTTAGTTTGGTATTGACAGACAGACGTTTCACTAAACCATTGGTTTAGAAATGTTTCTTTCTTTCTTTTGGGCCTCCTTATCTCGAGAGACAATGGATACGCGCCTGGAGGTGGTCAGTGGTTTGTGAAGCAGCGCCTGGAGTGGCTATAAAGGCCAATTCTGGAGTGACAGGCTCTTCCACAGGTGCTGCAGAGAAATTTGTTTGTTGGGGCTGTTGCACAGTTGGCTCTCCCCTTGCGCCTCTGTCTTTTTTCCTGCCAACTACTAAGTCTCTTCGACTCGCCACAATTTAGCCCTGTCTTTATGGCTGCCCGCCAGCTCTGGCGAATGCTGGCAACTGACTCCCACGACTTGTGATCAATGTCACACGATTTCATGTCGCGTTTGCAGACGTCTTTATAGCGGAGACATGGACGGCCGGTGGGTCTGATACCAGTGGCGAGCTCGCTGTACAATGTGTCTTTGGGGATCCTGCCATCTTCCATGCGGCTCACATGGCCAAGCCATCTCAAGCGCCGCTGACTCAGTAGTGTGTATAAGCTGGGGGTGTTGGCCGCTTCAAGGACTTCTGTGTTGGAGATATAGTCCTGCCACCTGATGCCAAGTATTCTCCGAAGGCAGCGAAGATGGAATGAATTGAGACGTCGCTCTTGGCTGGCATACGTTGTCCAGGCCTCGCTGCCGTAGAGCAAGGTACTGAGGACACAGGCCTGATACACTCGGACTTTTGTGTTCCGTGTCAGTGCGCCATTTTCCCACACTCTCTTGGCCAGTCTGAACATAGCAGTGGAAGCCTTACCCATGCGCTTGTTGATTTCTGCATCTAGAGACAGGTTACTGGTGATAGTTGAGCCTAGGTAGGTGAACTCTTGAACCACTTCCAGAGCGTGGTCGCCAATATTGATGGATGGAGCATTTCTGACATCCTGCCCCATGATGTTCGTTTTCTTGAGGCTGATGGTTAGGCCAAATTCATTGCAGGCAGACGCAAACCTGTCGATGAGACTCTGCAGGCATTCTTCAGTGTGAGATGTTAAAGCAGCATCGTCAGCAAAGAGGAGTTCTCTGATGAGGACTTTCCGTACTTTGGACTTCGCTCTTAGACGGGCAAGGTTGAACAACCTGCCCCCTGATCTTGTGTGGAGGAAAATTCCTTCTTCAGAGGATTTGAACGCATGTGAAAGCAGCAGGGAGAAGAAAATCCCAAAAAGTGTGGGTGCGAGAACACAGCCCTGTTTCACACCACTCAGGATAGGAAAGGGCTCTGATGAGGAGCCACCTTGTTGAATTGTGCCTTTCATATTGTCATGGAATGAGGTGATGATACTTAGTAGCTTTGGTGGACATCCGATCTTTTCTAGTAGTCTGAAGAGACCACGTCTGCTGACGAGGTCAAAGGCTTTGGTGAGATCAATGAAAGCAATGTAGAGGGGCATCTGTTGTTCACGGCATTTCTCCTGTATCTGACGAAGGGAGAACAGCATGTCAATAGTCGATCTCTCTGCACGAAAGCCACACTGTGCCTCAGGGTAGACGCGCTCGGCCAGCTTCTGGAGCCTGTTCAGAGCGACTCGAGCAAAGACTTTCCCCACTATGCTGAGCAGGGAGATTCCACGGTAGTTGTTGCAGTCACCGCGGTCACCTTTGTTTTTATAGAGGGTGATGATGTTGGCATCTTTTAGAAAAGTGACCAGTGTCTAAACACACGACTTCTTTCATTCAACCTCATCCATCCACACCTGGTTGAGCAGCACCGAGGTGCCTGAGCACCTCAAACAGGGACATCCCTCACCTGACACAGGTGGCTTAGTGGGGAGCATGTTTGCCTCTGAGTCTGAAGGTTATGGGTTCCACTCCAAAGACTTCAGCCCATAATCTAGGTCGACACTCCAGTGGAGGACTGAGGAAGTGCTGAACTGTCAGGTGTTGTCTTTCAGATGAGACGTTAAATAATGGCCCCTCAGGTGGATGTAAATAATCCCACAGCGTTATTAAAAGAAAAGCAGTGGAATTCTCCACAGTGTCCTGAGACAACATTTAATCCCTCAACAAACATCTAAAAACAGATGATGTGGTCATTCTCACAGCTCTTATTGTGGGATCTTGCTTTGCACAAACTGAAATTGCTCAACAATGAATGACCAAAGTCCATCGAGTTTGCCTTCTGCCATCCTGATATTCGTGTGATACAATGATGATGGAGTTGTGAACTAATCATATCAATCAATCTCTTATTGATTCATCTACAACAGACCCAGACATGCAGTGAGGAAATCCCAGTGGTGGAGAACTTTGGAAACTGTAGGTCCAAAGTCCCCTGTTCCTCCCAAACATGCTACACCCCCCACACCTCATGTCCCAAGTTTCTCATTTACTGTCTCCCAAAACACAGCAATAATGAACACCCAAAACTAAAACCTTTTCACATCTCGTTTATTGAAATTGGATCAGTACATTAACAATTTACTAATACATTTAACCCTTCATGGGGTCCCATACAAGTTTCACACTTGCTCAAACACAGCACAAGAAGGTTTCAAAAAGAACTCTGGACATTCAGACATTTGGAGAAAAGGATGTTTATTGTCTAATTTGATCAATGGATATTTTTTTTCCTCAGTTACTGCCAGAAGAGAGATTTCATAGCGATCACAACAATCCTCTGGTTGGGTTAACCATACATTTACAGGGATTAGAGAAATAGGTGATTGATTGAATCAGTAGATGTTATGAACAGGATTTAAAGCTATCAGTTAGAACAAGTGAGACATTGACCAAGGTGGGTTTGTTATGAGATTTATTGATGCTTCTGAACAAACTGGTTGTGACTGACTCGTGTCCCACCACACAGGAATAAGTGGTGCCGCTGTTCCACTCCTCTGCAGAGACTGTCAACTGACTGCCTGAGTTCCAGCCACTTCTGCCATCCTCGGTCACTGGCTGGTTCACAAACCCTGACTTCAGAAGCGTGTCATTGGCCATCCAGGCCAGGTAGATCTCTGCGGGGGAGAATCCGGTGACCAGACAAACCAGGGTTGCCGTCTGATCCGTCTCCATCTCATGTGGTGAAGGGGGGAGGAGGTAGACTTGAGGATGAGTCTGAACATCAACTGGAAACAGAGACAACCTGGGTTAGACTGAGTCTTTCACTCATCCTGTATTTACCTAACATGTTCTATTCTTCTACAAACCTAGGAACTTTTGCATCCCCAAGAACCCCTCCTATATCAGAAACTAAAAGCATTTCTCATTTTGTTCATTGTTGGAGTAGAGGGTGCATGGGATGGAATCTTCAATCATGCTGATTTTATAACCAGTGAGAATAACTTGTTCAGTTTAAACATTTGGAGCCAGTGAACAACTGGGACTCTGCAGAAAGAGTGTCCTAACGTTTAATGGCGATGGACTGTTCTTTGAATGATCAATTTAATCAAAATTCTTAAAATCGTGAGGGATTTTAATGGAATAAATAAGGATAAACTGTTTCCACTGGTACGAGAGTCAGTAAATAGAGGGCAGTCATTTTAGAGAATTGGAAAACAACCAGAGGGAAAGAGAGGAGAATCTTCTTTTGCTCAGCGAGTTCTGATGATCTGGAAAGCACTGCCTGAAAGGGGGTGGTGGAAACAGATTAAATAGCAACTTTCACAAGGGAATTGTATATCTGGTTGAAAGAGAGAAAACTGCAAGGCTATTGGGGAAGAGTAGATCGGGTGTGAGATTATTGAATAGCTCTTTCAAAGAGCTGGCCCAGGGGTGATGGACTGAATGGCCTCCTTCTGTGTTATATGATTCTATGAGAAACATCAGAGATCCACTTCCCAGCCCCTGCTTACTGTTGTTGAGAGTTAGGCTTCAGGGATTATTCTCGTCCTGTGGTGTCTGCTTCATCTCCCCTTCCTCTTAATGGATTTGCTCGGCTTCAACCTACTCCTCAGACAGACGATCTCCCTCACCATTCCAATGGCTGACTTGACTCGGGATCTTTCTAATGTTGTGAAAGCTGCTAATCCCTCTCTGTTTATTCCATAACCGTGAACTGATTCCATGGGAGTCAGTGTGATTTGGAGTGAGGCTGTTGTGGTGATTTGAGGTTTTATCTGATCTATTTCTTGGCAGTGTTTGCACATCTCTTGGTCTTTAACACAGTCTGACACCCCGGATTAAACAGCTTACTGTTAGATATTAATAAATCACTTCATTTGCTAAGAACAGACTCACAGTTCCATCCACACGTACCTTGAGCTTTCCTGATTGACCTCTTCTCCGGCGTTGGCAAACTCTTGTCCTCCACCAAACACAAATACTCAACCCCACTCTCCCACTCTGCAGCAGGGACCGTCAGTCTGCTGAAGATCACGTCTTTATCTCCAATCCTCTCGGGACCCTGAGTCTTCACTCCATCTTCTCTCTCACTTCCATCCACCTGCCAGGTTACCCTGACCCCCTCTAAATCACCATGAAGTACCTCACAAAGAATTGTCGCCATCCTGTTCCTCCAGATCTCTTCAAAAAGAGGCTTGCTTAAGATGACCGAGATCCCAGTGTCCAAACATTCATCTGGGAGAAATATTACAATATTATTTTCTGATTCCATAATGGGATGTCGGCTTCACTTGCAATTCTGGCATTTCATGCTCATCTCCAGAGATACAACTGAGTGGTTAGCTTGGCTACTTCAGAGGGGAGTTATGTGTCAAGCACAGTGGTATGGGACTAGAACCACCAGGGTAAAGGCAACAGGTATCCTTTCCCAAAGGAACATTCACAAACCAGTTGGGTTTTTATGACCATCCGACAGCTTCATGGTCACTTTTATTGAAACCAACTTTCTATTTCCAATTTTTACTTTTCAAACTGAATTCAAATTCTCAAACTGCCTCGGTGGGATTTGAACTCAGTTCTCAGGATTATGAACTGTACCTGTCAATCTTGGCTCATTGGTAGGGCCCTCTCCTCTGTGTCGGAAGGTTGTGTGTTTAAGCTCCACTCCAGACACTTGAGCACATAATCAAGACCGCGTACCCGGAGCCAGGACTGAGGGAGTGCATCACTGTCAGACCTGCCGTCTTTCAGATGAGATGTTACACCAAGGCCTACTCTGCCTTCTCAGGTGGACCAAAGTGATCCTATGGCCATGATTCAAAAGAGGGAAGGGGAGATGTCCTCCGTGGCCTGGTCAAGATTTATCTCAAATTCAACAACACTAAAACAGATTATCTGGTCATCATCATATTGCTGTCTGTGGGACCTTGTACACAAATTATTTGACGCGCTCCTTGCATTGCAATAGTGACTGCACTTCAAAAAAATACTTTGTTGGCTGTCAAGTGTTTTGGAATGTCCTGAGGATGTGAAAGATGCAACAAAAATGCTATTATTTCTTTCTTTGTCCAGGCCTCTGGATTTCTAGTCCACTTACAGAACCACTACATTACTGCACGTTTTGAACTTGTCTGGACCTAATTGAGTTTATAGCCATCGGGACAAATGATATTAATATTGGAGTCAGGCCCAGGATCCTACCTTGGACATTGTTCACCTCCTTGCTGGTTTTGTAGTTGGAGGGTGGATGAGACACTGTGCAGTTGAAGATTGAACCCTTCCTTCACTCCTCTGTACTCACAGTTAGGTAGTAACTGGCTCCCTAACAGCCCTATGGGTGTACCTGCACCAGATGCTCTGCAGCAGTTCAAGAAGGCAGCACCTTCACTTTCTCAGGGGCAATTAGGGATGAGCAGCAAATGCTGGCCTTGCCTGTGATGCCCACATCCCATGAAATGAATAAAAAAGATGATGTGATGGAAGGTGAAGACAGAATCCTTTATAATAGATAATATCTTGGGCTGATATTGGATCAAGCGATACTGCAGCTAAATTTGTAGCAAATTGAACATTAGAAAATCCCAGGGTTATTTAAAAGTTATCTTGAATTTCTTAGCTTTTATGTTTTGATTGAGAAAACATAATCAGAGCATCTGGAACCCACCAGATCTGTTTTGAATCAGTTTGTCACAACTGTGACCAATAGATCCTCACTGGGGACTGCAATTGAATTGTGGGGCTGAGTGACATTTAGATGTGGTGATGTTAATAAAATGCAATGTCCAGTTTGTGAAATGGACTGATAGAGAGAGAGAGAGAGAGAGAGAGAGAGACAGATGCTCAGCAAAAGAAACAGCTGAATAAATGCTTGTTTACTTGCAGCCCCCGTGTGGGGCCGTGGATCGATGGCCTCACCTCTCCCTATCTCTGTTACCTTCAACAGCCTGTCTGATCTTTTCCAGTCTCATTTTCCTCTTCACTTCCCCTCAACTTATTTGGCCTGGTTCTCACTTGAAGATTTCACCTGATGTGCATCATACACCCTTGTTTTTTGTTTCATCATATTATCTGTCTCCTTCGTCATCCAACGAACCCTAGCTTTTGTTCCCCTGCTTTTCCCACTTGTTAGAATGTACCCAACCTATACCTGAAATATCTCTTCCTTAAAGATCATCCTTTGTTTCGTTACAGTTTTTCCTGTCAAACTTTGGTTCCATTTTACCCTGGCTGGATCCCCTCTCATCCCATTCAAGTTAGCCCTCTTCCAATTTAGAAGTTTTACTTTCGATTGTTCTTTGCTCTTCTCCATTATTAATCTAAACCTTATGATACGATGATCACTCATCCCCAAGTGTTCTCCCACAGACACTTTGTCCACTTGGCCCATCTCATTCCTCAGCACTAAATCCAGCCTGGTTGGACAAAAACATACTGGTCAAGGAAATTCTCCTGAACACATTTCAGAAATTCCTCCTGCTCCTTTCCCTTTACTCTAACATGATCCCAATCAATATTTGGGTAATCAAAGCCCCCCAGTATCACCACTCTATTGTTCTTGCACATTTCTGTGATTTTCCTGCAGATTTGCTCCTCTGTCTCTCTCTCACAATTCGGAGGCCAATAGAATCCCCTCCCCAGTAGTGTGATCATACACTTTTAGCTTCTCAAATCTAAACAAATGGATTCCGTCCTTGCCCACTCAAGGACATCCTCTCCTTTCAACACTACAATATCTTCCCTAAACAGTGCTGTCACACCATCTTCCTTTTTTCCTTCCTTATCTTTTCTGAGCACTTTCTATCCTTGACGATTCAATGTCTAGTCGCAACATTTTTAAGCCACGTTTCTGTTATTACCACGACATCATATTCCCACATGGCTATTTGCACGTGTAGTTTATCTTCCCTATTCACCACACTTTGTGCGTTACATACATGTTTTCTAAACCTGTCTTTGTATTCTTCATCTTCCTTTTTTTTTGTCAGCTTCTATCTGATGTCGTACTACTTCCTTCTCGAGCACTATCCAAGACTCCCACTCCTTTATGTACATTATTCCTCTTTTCTACTTTGATATGCAGGTGCGCAGGCCCCTTCCAATTTAGTTTAAACCCTTCCCAATGACACCAGTGAACCTCCCTGTGATGACATTGGTCCAGTCCTCTTTGGATGTAACCCGTCCCTTTTGAACAGATGCCTCCTGCCCGTGAACTTGGTGGGTCTGGGACATTGTCTGCAAGGTATGATTCCATGAGTATAATATGTCAGGGGTGTTTCTTGATTAGTCTGTGGGACGGCTCTCCCAAATTTGGCACAAGCCCGCAGTTGTTAGTAAGGAGGACTTTGCAGGGTCAACAGGGCTGGGTTTGCCGTTTCCAGTACCGAGGTTGGGTGGTCCATCCAGTTTCATTCCTCTTTTTAGACTTTGTACCAGTTTAATACAACTGAGTGGCTTGCTAGGCCATTTCAGAGTCAACCCCATTGCTGTGGGTCTGGAGTTACATGTCGGCCAGACCAGGTACAGATGGCAAATTTCCTTCCCTGAAGGGCATTAGTGAACCAGATGGGATTTTACAACAATCATTAATTGTTTCATGGTCACCACTAGATTTGTTTTTTAATTAATTGAATTCAAATTTCACTATTTGCCGTGGAAGGATTTGAACCCATTTCTCCAGGGCATTAGCCTGGGGCTCTGGTTTACTAATCTAGTGATATTCTACTACACTGCCACCACCTCCCCCTGCTGACATCAGTACCTAGGTTTGGGGAGTGAAGGGAACTCTTTCTGTTTCTGCTGATCAGAGTTTTTATCCAAAACCTACCAGGTCGTTCATGGCACCAGTTAAATCTTTGTGTCCTAAATCATCAATTTGCCTCAGGACAAACATCATTGAGGGTTAATCCTCCCTGTTACTGGATCAATGTGATATTTCTCATCACCCTGCCTCCTCCATCACCACCTCCCAACCCCACGGCCTCGCTGGGTAACAAAGAGGCTTCCAATTTTTGTCAACTAGAGTCAGTCCTGAGAGGTGATGGTCAAGTGGTGTGGCCGAGACCCTATTCAACCTGATCCACCACAGGTCACAAAAAGAAAATGACCATTTATACAAGGAGTGGGTTGGGTGAGGAACCCAAGCTCGGGCTGTAACTTCTCACACTGTTTACACTTTCACCCAGACAGACACCATGGGCTGGATTTAAACCTACCAAATGGTTTGTAATAAAATTCAACGGCCAATTCCATTCACAACCAATCACTTTATTTTGCACGTTTGTTGGTGACAGTTATATTGGAGCTGGCCTCCATTTTCAAGGGTCACATTAAGGTCAGTCTGGTAAACAAGCTTCGGCATACACCCAGAACAAGAGCAAGGAGGACAAGTGCAGGGAGTGTTTCCACCCGGAACAGGAAGATTTACGGTTCCACCTGGAATTGGAAGAGTTGCAGATTTAAGTGTTATACAATTTCACCTCCCCTCCCCCGTGCTGGGAAATTAGGAGCTCCGCACGGCTGCTGAACTCTGCTCCATCCTGTATTTTTAGGATCATGTAGACGATGAGAAGCTGGTTCACCTTGTCCAGAATAGTAGGGCCAGAGGACACTTCATGTACTTGAAGGGGGAGTGGGATCAATGCAAAACTAATATAGGGAGCCAAGAGTTCAGCGAGTGATCAGTCTATGGAACAGGCTCCCTCTGGAGATGGTGGAAGCAGATCATGGAAATTCATTCATTTGCAAAATTGGAAAGATTTCTTTCATAAAACAACATTTGGGAGGCAGTAGAAAAGGAACAGGTCGGAGGTGATTTGAACTGTGGATGGTATCAGATGGGACAGTATCACATGGGACGGTATCAGATGGGACGGGATCTGATAGGACGGTATCAGATGGACCATTTCACACCTTGTCCTCTTTTTCCTTTCCATTGAAGTCATAGAGAGTAAAATTGGATGAAGGTGTAAATAAGCAGCCAACCCGGTCCCAGGAGTTCCCCGCACGGAGCTTAGTTAAAATTACACTCTTTGAGTGGTGGTTCAATATCAAAACACAAAATACTAAACATCTTTCCTCTTCCAACAAGGGCGGTATTAGGGACAGTGATTCACAAATTGAGGGCGAGCCTCTGAATTACTGACAGTATATTCTTTTTACACCCTCAGACACCACTTACCGTCTCGGTACCTCATGCTGATCCTGTCATTGAAGTTCGAATCTGCGTGAGACACTTCACAGGTGTAGACAACCCCTGTGGTCCATTCCACCACAGGCACTGTCAGGTAAGAGACCGTTTCAAAGGTAGAGTCACTTCTCTGTTTGGAATGGAGAACAACACCTGATTGATCCACTCTGGCTTTCTTCCAGGAAACCTGTACACTGTCAGGAGAGTATCCGGATATTACACAGCCCAGGACGGCAGTAGTTTGATTGTAGACAACCTCCAGGGATGGAACAAGGGGAATGAGCTTCGGAGCTTGAGCTGTAAGACATTGCAATATTTCAGATTATACAATTGTTTTGATCGCAGCAAAGATGTAATCCATTCCTTCAACATCTAGAGTAACCATTACGATATCAACCCCTTCCTAATGATGCTAGTTTGCCTGTGAACAGGCTGCCAAGATAAGAACTGTCCTGACTGCTGGAGAGTGTGGGGATTGGGAGAGCTGGCAGTATACCTGTGGTCTGCCAAGCAGAGTATCCCATTCTACACTGATATGGAGCAAAGGGGAGTAAATAGAGCTGAGGTATAGGTCAGCCATGATTGAATTGACTGATGGAGCAAAGTCAAGGAGCTGACTGGCCTACATGTGTTCATGTCTCCTCATGTATAGCAGTAGATGGGAAAAACTGTTTCCCATTGGTGGCAGGATTGATAATCACAGATTTAAGATAACTGGTAGGTGGGTTTCTCTTTGTAAACACATCTGGAATGCACTGCCTGAAAGAGGCTGGTGGATCAGATTCACTGGTATTTTTCAAAAGGGATTTGGATAAATATTTGGAACAGGAAAAATTTGCAGAGCTGTGAGGAAATAGCAGAGGAGTGGGACTGATTTGATACCTCTGATAATATTGGCACTGGTGCGATGTGCTGAATGGCTCTGAACCAGGAACTGATTGGGAGTTGGGGTGGAAATGGAGGAGTGGTGGATGGGATGGCGGGAGCGGGGGTGGGGGGGGTGGGGTGCAGGGGGAGGCTCTAAAATTGGACATGGGTTTAAATGTAATTCAGGTGGTATGGCATCGGTCACCTATTTTACACTCAGTCTGATATTCAGTTTCATTGACTTCAGTAGGACTGAATATCGGGCTTGTTATATCACAGGCGGAAAATGCAGTTCCGATGATATTGTGTCCCTGCCTTTGTCCAATTTCATGTGATTTCTCTTTGTCCTTTGTTTTGTTACCAGCAGCACTGCTGGGATACAGGGTTACAATACATGAGCACATGAATTCATTCAGGTCTATTGTGCAACAACTTCCTACACTGGCTGGTGAAGGTTCCTTGTCTGCTTTCACCCCCCAACACCAGTGCAGTTTGAAATGGCAAATAATGTCTTGTACTAACGTTTAGGTTGAGGTTTTCGGGTCTGAGCTGCCACCATGTCATTTGACTTGTACCCTGCTTTACAGTAGTAGACCTTATTGGAATTCCAATCGGACGCAGAGACTTTGAGCACACTGCTCATTGTGTATTTCATATTCTTCCCCAAGACTGCCGGATACTTCTTGATTCCAGTGGAAATGGCCCCACTGTCACTGGACCATGTCTGACTGATGCTGCCGGGCTGAAAGTCCTTGACCAGGCAGAGGAGGCTTATCTCATCTTGGTTGGAGCTTGTGCCACAGGAAGGGTTGGAGATGTAGACCGATGGTACAGACTGGGTAACTGAAACATAAATAGATGCACACAGATAAGTCCAGTAAACAAATGCATTTTGTTATATATAAAAAAGCAGCCATTTCTGAAAACAAGTGCACTGTTACACAAGAAGTTTAGAGTTTCTATTCTCAGATGTGGCTCAGTTGGTTTCACTCCTGCCCCTAACTCAGAAGGTTGTGGCTTCAAGTTCACTGCAGAAAATTGAGCACATATTCTTGGCTGACACTCCAGTGCAGTACTGAGGGAGTGTTCCACTGTCTGAGCTGCCATCTTTCAGACCCTGTCTGTCCTCCTAAACCCATTAATGTTTCCCATCGGACTGTTAGCACCAGATGACAATTCACAGAAATGGAACAGTTTGATACCAGAATTATTCAAATCACAAAGACTTGTTTAGAGGTGACATTGTTTGAGATTAAAATACCACAGAGTCTACACGAGTGATATATATAATCTGGAGGGAACTGTAATATGGGTAAGAAAGGAAATAGGACCCAGAAGAATACATTGTGTAAGAAGTGGTGAGTACAAATCCCACCATGGCAAATTGAGACCAATTAAATCAGGTGATTTATCTGGACTGGCACCAGATAAAATAATTGGGAGAAGCTGACGGATTGCGGTAAAAATCCCAACTGGTTCAATAAAGTCCTTCAGGGAAGGGAACCTGCCAATCCTCCCTGGGCTGGGCCTACATGTGACTCCAGTCCCACAACCACATGACTGACTCTTAATGTACCTCAGGGCACCTAAAGATGGGTAATAAATACCAGCCACACAGGCATAAGAAATTAAAAAGAAAATTTAAGCTGAGGTGGTGGAGGTACAGTGAGGTCAAGGACAATAAAGTAAGAAGGCAATCAATGGCTATTGTTACTGAACTGGACATAGGGCGAGGATACGAGGGGAATAGTTTAACTGTACAGAGAGCTATGTTAAAAAACAGAATGTTACATGTGATTCAATTCCCAGATTTTGACTGAGGTGTAGGTGGAGGAAAAATGATCAAAAACTGAGGAGCAAATGAATGTAGAGGTTGTGCAGGTTAGAGATGGAGAGAGTAACAGAGAGAAAGGGATAGAGATGGAGAATGACAGAAAAGGAAAGGAGTGTGAGAGAAAGGACAGAGGGTAAGAGAGAAAGAGAGCAAGTATCAGACAGAGAAAGGACGATGAAGAGACAGTAAGAGGTTTTGCAGGATTGCAGTCTTATTCCATTTTCTCCTCAACATCTAATGTGCTCATTGGCTATTCCGTTTTTTTTGTTTTCAGTAAGGGACAAGGTTTGATAGTTGAGGCCAAAGCTGAGGACTTGTTTACATGCGGTGATCCGAATAGACCAGTTCACTAGAGTGTGAGAGAAAGGACTGGCCTCCTTCTGTGCTGCAAGATTGCAGGAGTAAGTGTGAGATCAGTTAAAGAAGCAACAAAGGCCAATGAATAGTTTGGAGATTCTCAGTGGAAAGGTAGAGGGAAGTTCAGGAATTATTAATGAGGCTATAATGGGAATTCAGTGGGGGCAAACTACAGTGGATGGATGGGAAATGGAGGCCAATGCAAAGGTCAACGTTGGGCAACTTTAACCGAACTCACCGGGCGGGAAAGCTGCAGGATCAGTGGAACACCGGTTTTACACCTATCCCAATATTACTCTCCACTGGCTTCAATGGACTGGTACATTGGACAGGGTGTGAAAGCAATGTTGTGCCCAATCCAGTCAGTTCCCTAATGATGAGTTATGTTAAAAGGGTCAGTAGAAAGCCAAGAGCATGTAAGGGCCCTGCAGAACTGAAAAAGTGGCTGGAAAAACAATGGTAGTTAAAATTGGAGAAGCTGAGGGAACCAATATATGAGAGCAAGATCATTAGCAATGACAGACAGATTTCAGATATAATACAGTGATTATAAAGTGAGCAGACTGAAAACAAGAAAAAATAAGGTGGGACTCTGGAATTTGCAGTCAAGGGAGTAGCAGAATGATCAAATATTTACTTTACACACAGGTTTGTTCAAGAAGTAGGGGATATATTGTTGAAATCTTGTTTTCAGGGAGAAGACAGAAAGCTTGCAAATCACAATGGACTTGATTTAACAAAATGGTTAACATTTACAGCTGTATGGTTAAACATCCTTTTCATAGTTAACAATTTTGATAGTTTTACAAGAATTTTGCACTATTGGGTTAATGCACGTGATTCACAGGGATAGAAAGGAGAGCAGAAGAGAGAATTTGTTTCTCTTTCTCAATCCTTCTAGATTACTCAGGTTAAAACTAACTGGTAATTTACTGGTGTGGCACAATCTAATTCTGGCTGTTGGTAATACAGCTTCTGTTAAACAGCCACACAAACCAATCCGTGCCATAGGTAAAGTGTCACTGAACAGTAACCGTCAGATATGATGCCAGATCGACAATCTGGAAACACACTGATGGGTTTGAAATGGCTCATGAAAGGGATATAAAGCTATCTTTGGTCTTAGGAACCTTGCTATTTTTCATAAACATGAGCGGCTTAGGAACATAGAAATTACTGGACCAAAAAATGACCAAGGTCCATTGAGATGGCCTTTTGCCATCCTGGTAGATGTGATACGAGAACGGAGTTATGGACTAATCATAGCAATCAATCTCTATCGATTAGTCTACAACAGACCCAGACATGTGGTGAGGAAATCTCAGTGCTGGAGAGCTTTGGAAACCATAGATTCAACTTCCTCAATTCTTCCCAAACATGCTACACTCACCACACATTCATCCTGTGTTACGACCAGGTGAGAAAGTAGTCTAGAGGTTCCCTTTCAGTCTTCACCTGGTCTTACTATAACAGGGTTTAATTTTAAACACACTGTGTTTTTAGCTCCCCCTTGGTGAATCCTTGTTCACCTCTTTCCAATTATAAAGCAAAGAAACCAGCACAAACAGGCTTTCTTAGGTTTAAAGAAGAAACGTTGAAATTTTTATTAAATTTACTTAAACTCTAATTTGGTTAACTCCTACGGATACCCAACACGCCCATGCTAGCATGCATGTGTGATACACACATGCAAACAGGGACAGAAAAGAGCAGAAGAAAAATAAAGTGAAAAGTTTGAGGCAGTCTCTGAAGGGTCTTTTTTTTACTGTTACTGTGCTTTGAGCTCGCTGTAGAGTTTTTGATTGTAGGTAGGTCTTGCTTTTCGTTGGGGCCCAGTATTCTTCTTAAACCCTGTTCAATGTAAGAGACTTTCCTCCCTTTGAGGTTCATGTGTCTTCAGTGGGCTTTGGAGTTCCATGAGAAAGAGATGGAGAGCCAAGGCAGGAGAAATCTTTTCAAACCGGGGCAAACAGCTTTCTCAGTTCAAAACTCTGTGGCAAGTTCAAATTTAAAAAAAATTCAGGTGGCCCAGCAGGTTAGTCATGTGACTAGCTGATGTGACCATGCCCGTTTGCGTACACGGCCATCTTAGCGGTCAACCTGGAATGCAAGCTCCTCCACCTTCAACGTCTGGTAATCAAAAGTCCATTGTGGGTTGAATGTGTCAGGAAATGGTCCTTGGTCCCTTTTAAGCACAGGGTGTAAATATGCAAAAATGTATTTCCAGCCAGGGGTCCATTGTGGTTTTTTTTAACAAGTTCTTTCTTTACTCCAGTAACAGTTTAAAATCAATGTTCATCTGGCAAAATTAATATGCCTCATTCTTGACAGGTGGGGGCCTGCATGACACCTGAAATTACTCATATACTGTCTTCCAAAATGTTGTTTTCTGGAGAAAGAACCTCCTTGAATGTACCTATTATACAAGAAAGGAAAGCAGTGTGAATGAGGAAAATAAAGCTGGATTTCAGAGTGCAAGCCTGGAAACTGTTAATGAGATATCACAGACTGACACTCTAGTGCAGTGCTGAGGCAGTGCTGCAGTGCCAGAGGTGCCGTCTTTCTCCTCTCAGGTGGGATGTAAAAGATTCTACGACACTATTTCGAATAAGAGCAGGGGTGTTTTCCCCAGTGTCCTGGCCAATATTCATTCCTCATCCAACATCACTAAAACAGAGCATCTCGTCATTACCTCGTTGCTTTATGGGATCTTGCTGTGTACAGATTGGCTGCCGTGTTTCCCTAGATTATAATCGTGACTGCACTTCAAAAGCATTTCATTGGCTGTGAAGCCCTTTGGGAAGCACTGCAGTTATGCTAGGCGATGTATCAATTCAAGCCCTTTTTTTATAAACAGTAAAAGAAAATCAAACTACTGTGGGTGCTGGAAATCTGAATAAAAGAGATCTGATGAAGAGTCATCGACCTGAAGTGTTTACTCTGTTTCTCTCTCCACAGATGCTGTCTGAGGTGCTGAGCGTTTCCAGTGTGGGTGGTTTGATAATATCAGTCAACATCATTTACATCGTGGGACCAGTGGACGGTAAGTGTAATTCATTGCGGATCAAACGGTGTTGTGACGTGGTGATCAGGAAATGGATCTAGGGGATAACTTTGATAAATCCCTGAGACTCAGCATGTTGCTGCTGTAAAGAGGCTAAACACGAGCTTGGCTGTATCAGCAGAGAGCTAGATTTATAAAAAGATACTGGGGGTGAAACTGGTCTTGGGTGATTGTGTAAATCAGTTGAGAGTGAATCAGCAGCCTGGGTTACTCTCTGTCCCATTCTCTTTCCTATTGGAGTCAGTGGGATAGAAAGTCTGGACAGGTATTTGTTATCTCCTGAATTCTGCTACAGCCTTCACCAAATTCACCCCCCATTGTATTGTTGGTTGGTGAAACTCCATGTGGAGATCTGTGTGAAATTCTGGATCATCCAGTCGTGGCAGAGGACATTCTGGTCCAGGAGAGTTTACTGTGATACAGATCCAGGAAGTTGAGTATGGGGGGAAAGATTAAGCAGCCTGGTGTTCTTTCCTTTGGCAGAGAGGAATGAGATAATGTTCATTTTGGGTGATGTAAAACGGACAGTAGTCACCCATTCAGCTGTGGCTCAGTGCTCACACTCATTCCTTGGAGTTAGATAGCTGTGGGTTCAGGTCCCACACCAGAGACTTGAGGACAAAATCTACACGAGCATACCAGTGCAGTGGTGAGGGAATGCTACACTGTGGGAGGTGCTGTCTTTTGGATGAGACATTAAACTGACTCCCTGATGTCCTGGCCAATATTTATCCCTCAACCAACATCGCTAAAAACAGATTATCTGGCCATTTTCATGTTGTTGTTCATGGGATCCTGCTGTGCACAAATTGGCTGACACTTTCCCTACATGACAACACTGACAACACTTCACAAGTATTTCATTGGCTGTAAAGCACTCAGGGACATCCTAGATCATAAAAGGTGCTGTAGAAATGCAAGTTCTTTCTTTCACAACCACTTGTAATGCATGACTATCAATGTTGGTTAATAGAACAAGGGTGTTTTGATATCTAACCCAGTTGGATGATAAAGAATGATATGGAATAAGCTCAGCACTTCCTTGGGTGATAAACTAAAAGCTTGAAAAGTAAAGCTCAATAAAACATCAGAAATATAAAACACATTTGTTCCTAATCCAACCCAGACTTGTCACTGACTTCACAAATAAGGCAAAATGTATTCATTCCATCACTGAGTGTTAGAAAGTATTGAAATTCAGCAAATCTTGTCTTTCTTTCACGCAATAACAGACATGCAGATTCCCACAATTAGGACCTCAGACATTCTGACCTTCTGGGTTAAACTTTCTATTTGTTTGAGGCTTGGTATCAAACTGCAGCAGTTTGCTTTCAAACCTGTAGAACTACATGTGTCCAGAAGTAACAAACCTGGGAGTGTTTGATGGGGACAGTGTAGAGGGAGCTTTACTCTGTATCTAACCCCGTACTGTACCTGTCCTGGGAGTATTTGATGGGGACAGTGTAGAGGGAGCTTTACTCTGTATCTAACCCTGTACTGTACCTGTCCTGGGAGTATTTGATGGGGACAGTGTAGAGGGAGCTTTACTCTGTATCTAACCCCGTACTGTACCTGTCCTGGGAGTATTTGATGGGGACAGTGTAGAGGGAGCTTTACTCTGTATCTAACCCTGTACTGTACCTGTCCTGGGAGTATTTGATGGGGACAGTGTAGAGGGAGCTTTACTCTGTATCTAACCCCGTACTGTACCTGTCCTGGGAGTATTTGATGGGGACAGTGTAGAGGGAGCTTTACTCTGTATCTAACCCTGTACTGTACCTGTCCTGGGAGTATTTGATGGGGACAGTGTAGAGGGAGCTTTACTCTGTATCTAACCCCGTACTGTACCTGTCCTGGGAGTATTTGATGGGGACAGTGTAGAGGGAGCTTTACTCTGTATCTAACCCTGTACTGTACCTGTCCTGGGAGTATTTGATGGGGACAGTGTAGAGGGAGCTTTACTCTGTATCTAACCCCGTTTTTTTTCCCCCGTTTTTTTTTTCTTTTTTTTTTCCCCCTTTTTTTCCGTGTAGAGGGAGCTTTACTCTGTATCTAACCCCCGTGCTGTACCTGTCCTGGGAGTGTTTGATGGGGACAGTGTAGAGGTAGCTTTACTCTGTATCTAACCCCGTACTGTACCTGTCCTGGGAGTATTTGATGGGAACAGTGTAGAGGGAGCTTTACTCTGTATCTAACCCCCGTGCTGTACCTGTTCTGGGAGTGTTTGATGGGGACAGTATAGAGGGAGCTTTACTCTGTATCTAACCCCCGTGCTGTACCTGTCCTGGGGAGTGTTTGATGGGGACAGTGTAGAGGGAGCTTTACTATGTATCTAACTCCCGTGCTGTACCTGTCCTGGGAGTGTTTGATGGGGACAGTGTAGAGGGAGCTTTACTCTGTATCTAGCCCCTTTTTTTTTTCTTTTTCTCTTTTGGGGGTGTTTGATGGGGACAGTATAAAGGGAGCTTTACTCTGTATCTAACACCATTTTTTTCAAAGCCTTTAAACCCCAGGCCCCTTTTATGTATAATTTGTCGAGGGGGCCTTTATTCCTCAGGCCCCCCTTTTATACATTTTATAAACTCTTTATTAAAATCAAATTAAATAAACAAAACTCAAATTAAAATGCCATTCTCGGCGTCGACAATGCACTCCAGTCCCTGCGGTGCCCACCGGTCGCAGAAGGCCTCAAGCGTACCGGCGGACACCGCATGCTCCTTTTCCAGGGACACCTGGGCGTGAACGTAACCTCCGAAGAGGGGCAGGCAATCAGGACGGCCCGTAGCCTGGACCTGTGAATTGCCACCTTAGCCAGGCCAAGGAGCAGACAGATGAGGAGATCCTCCTCCCGGCCCACCCTCTCCACACCGGGTGCCCAAAGATTAGGGGCATGGGGCTGGAGTGCAGCCAAAACGTGAGGAGCAGCCCCTTCAAATACTCAAAGAGGGGCTGCAACCTCGCACACTCCATATATATACATGGAACATGGACTCGTCCAGGCCGCAGAAATTACAGGCGACCTGGGAGTCCGTGAACCTACTTAAAAGTCGATTGCACGGGACTGCCCTGTGCAGCACCCTCCACCCCATGTCCCTGATGTAAAGGGGGAGGGCTCCCGCACGGAGGGACCTGGGATTTCCTCTTGCCGCCAGATGGTAACATGGACTGCCAGGGCGTGTCCGGGCGGCTGACAAGGGTGAGGAAGTGGAGAGTGTACAGGAGCAGCCCATACAGGAAATCCCTCCGTGCCGTTTGGAATGGCATAGGGGGCATTTCCATAAGGCAGCTCGGGTTGTGCGGGACCGGTTCCCGAGGAGGGTTTAGGGGCCTGGGTCCGATGAGCAGTTCCAGCCGAGCAGGGGGTCCACTCAGCCGGATCTGCTCTGCGCTCCCGAGCTCCCTTGTTACCTGCAGTGAGGGGTGTCCTGGGGACTTCGGCTACTGCTCCGCCCATTCGTCCATTCCCCGAGCCAGACAGCCGAGGTGTTCTCCTCCACCGGTGGGAGGAGCACCCTGACTGGAGGCAACCATGTTCCATCTGAATAGATCCCAGTAAAAGACAGGCAACTCCCTCAGAGAGGAGTGGTTAACGTTCTCCACCGGGAGCTACGTGTTGTCTTGGGGGCAGTGCCTCTGGTGGAAAAAATACGTCGCCACTGCACACCATCTGGGAAGACGCTCGATGTACAGGTATCTCTGCAGGGTCCGAAGGTGGAGAGTCGCAGCCTGGATGCGGATGCACACCAGCGACTGGCCGCCCTCCTCAATCGGGAGACTCAGGACTGCGGCAGGGGCCCAGTGTTTCCTCTTGCCCCAGAAGAAATTGACGAGTTTCTTCTGGATCTTGGTGGAAAACGCAGAGGGTGGGGTCAAAGTGACCAATCGAGGCCACTAGTTGGTCTATGATCAGCACTGTAGGAAAGCACTCGGAGCAATCCAGTCCAGCGCCCCAGCCGAGTGGTGACTTTTGCCTCCAACTCCTGCCAGTTTGCCGGCCAGGCTTCCTCAACGGGGCTAAGGTAGAGTCCCAGATAGTGGTGGTGCGTGGTGCTTCACGCAAAAGGTGTCAACTCCTCCAGCAGGGAGTCCACCCAACACTGACCCACCAGGAGACCGGAACATTTCTCCCAATTGATCCTCGCGGAGGATGCGGCAGAAAAGGTCTGCTGGCACTCTAACATCCTCAGCAAGTCAACGGGATCTGTGATCATGAGGAGCATGTCATCAGTGTAAGCCGATAGGACGACCCACATGCCTGGTCCAAGCAGAGCCAAACCTGTCAAACTCCTGAGAAACAGGCACAGGAAGGGCTCCATGCTTATGGTATACAATTGGCCAGACATGGGGCTTCCCTGACGCACTCCTCTCCCAAAACGAAGGGGCGCTGTCAAGGACCCATTAACTTTTACCAAACACTCTGCGGCGGCGTATAAAAGTCGGACCCAATTTCGAATACGTGCAGAGTCCCGAAAAGGTATTCGTGATCCACCCTGTCGAACGCCTTCTCCTGATCGAGGGAGAAAAAGGCGACCGACTGACCAGTCCGCTGGGAAAAATAGATCAGGTCCCGGACCAGGTGGATGTCGTCCTGGATGGACCGGCCCAGGACCGTGTAGGACTGGTCAGGGTGAATCATGTGGGCCAGCACGGAGCCCAGGCGGGTAGACATAGCCCAGGCAAAGATCTTGCATTTCGTGCTGAGGAGGAAGACCGGACGCCAGTTTTTAAGCAGGCGGAGATCGCCCCTCTTTGGCAGCAGGACTATGACCACCCTTGCGCCACAAGAGGGGCATCTCCCCGGTCAGCAGGCTTTCCCCAGGACGAGTCTATCAGAGATCTTTCTGCCGGGTACAGTACAGATCTGATCGGGGTGGATCACCAACTCCAGAGCAGACTTGACTCGACTGGCTATGACTTTGGACAGAATCTTGTAGCCAACATTAAGCAGTGAGATGGGCCGCCAATAGTCTCCAGGAGGTGAGGCCCCCCACTTCCTTCTCCAGTCAGCCCAGAATTGACAGAACGAGTCCCGGAATCGCTCGTCGTCCAGCAGCCAGTTGATAAAGTGCCAGTATGGGGACCCTGCCCGCGTGCGCAGCGAGCTCCTCTTACACCAGGTGCTGGTCCGAGCACGGCACCAGCCACATAGAAGCCTGTGAAATGTGGAGGCGGCCAAATCGGGACCCTTGTCATGGCCCTGTAGTTTTTTTTTCATAATATGCGGTTTGCCTTTAAGGTTTGCAAGGGATCAGTATTGCTTTAAGGACCAGCAAGCCTCAGGAGTTATCGGAAGGTGCATTTCGTTGCCTTAGAAACAGCCATTTGGAGACTGCGATTGAAAGGATGCATTCTCGTTACCATAGATACAGCCACTGGGAGTGAGTCTCATGCCATGCATTTGTTACAATTCAATTTTGAACTGGCTTTTAGTTGAAGACAATTTGTTCTAACGGGACACACAGACAAAGACATACAGACACAGCTGTGATGGCAGCACCAAGAAAAAGAGCTCTCAACCATTTAAACTGAAGGAAGAGAATTTTAGTCTATTTAATTATTATCACTCAAAATTCTAAAATATGTCAAGCCAAAACAGAAATCGCTGGTAATTTACATTGAAGAAAGGGAAGTTAGACTGTGACAATCTTTTATCTCTCAAAAACCCTAAAGTCAGATTGATTCTGTTGAAAGTGTTTGCAAGTCCTTAATTGTTGAAATTCGCTGGAGAAGGAAAGTAACATTCTGTGAGGACTTCAAGCAACATTCTGTGAGGACTTCAAGCAACATTCTGTGAGGACTTCAAGCAACATTCTGTGAGGACTTCAAGCATCATTGGACTCCATTTGCAAGGACTCTAATTTTTTTCTATTTTAAATGCTGTTTATATCTTCATAGTGTTTAAGGATTTAGTTCTTCTAATTAAAGAGTTAATTTATTGATTTAAAGACACCTGGTTTGGTTAGCATCATTCAGGGGTTAATAGATGGTACAATTTGGCTGGGTCTTTCTTTAATTTGGAAAGTTTTAAATGATATGTTAGCTGATCTGTGGAGCGACAGGATTTGAATAACATATTAATTGGGGGCTCACTCAATATTTGAATCTCATATTACTTGGGTTTCTGGATTTGAATCATATCTTAATTGGGGACTCACTCACAGTTGAATCATTTAATTCGGTGGCTCGTGTCTGGGATCAGAATCTGACTAATCTGGAGGGCTCACATTTGGAATCATAGTAATTACTCGTCTCTGGGATAACATATTTAAATTGGAGTTTTGCGTTTGGCATCAGATTAATTGCTCTCGAGTCTGGGATCTTATCAATTGGAAACTTGATTGTTGGGATCTAAATCTGAACCAATTACAAAGAACCAGGTCTCTTATCCAATAAGGTACAGTCTACACCATTGTTATGACATTAGTGGTTGTAGCAGAGTTTTTGGGAAAGCAGAATGTTTCCCTGAGTGACTTGATAACTTTAGCCAAGAACAAATTAAAAGAATTGGCAGCGAAATTGGGGTTAGAATTGAAATCAGGTGCCAAAAATGCAGAGATAATTGAAATAATAGCCGAACATCTGGAATTGGTAGAAGAAGATGATGATGATGGTAATACAGATGAAGGGCGATACGAGGAACAAGTAAGGGCATATGAGAGACATGAAGTTAATAGGTCTGAGACTGATGCAGTGGAATTGGCTAGGATTCAGTTAGAAATGAAAAAACTGGAGCTTCAGCAGGAAAAAGAAACAAAAAAACGTGATGCAGAAAAAGAAATAAGAAAACTTGAACTTCAGAGAGGGAGTGAAAGAGAATAGAGGGAATTTATGCTAAAAGTGATGGAACTAAGACAAAGGGGTAGTCTTAAATCCAGGGAAAATTTGGGTCAGGAAGAATCTGAATTTAGATCAAGACCCAACTAGAAGTTGTTTACATTTATACAGGCTCTTCCTAAGTTCGAGGAAAGGGATGTAGAGGCATTTTTCTTATCTTTTGAAAAATAGCCAAACAGATGAAATGGTCAAAAGAAAGCTGGACATTGCTCATGCAGGGCAGGCAGGTAGGCAGAGCTCATGAAGCTTATGCCATGCTTTCTGAAGAGGCTTCTGCAGATAATGAGATGGCAAAAAAGGCTATTCTCGCTGCGTTTGAGTTAGTCCCTGAAGCTTACTGTCAGAAGTTTAGGAACTTATGGAGATTGACTGGGCAGACATATTTAGAATTTGAGAGGGTGAAGCAAATGAATTTTGACCGTTGGATACGGGCATTAAAGATAGAAACCACATATACCATACCTTCGAGAACTGATTCTCTTAGAAGAGTTTAAAAACTCCATTCCTTCAGTAGTGAGAAATCATATAGATGACCTGAAAGTTTTGAAAGCTAGGCAAGCAGCAGAGATTGCTGATGATTTTGAGCTTGTGAATAAGCCAACCTATTTTGTCCATCACCCCCATAAACCCGAGAAGGATAGAAAGTGGGAGAGTGAAAGGAAGGCAAGTAGCCGGGGACAGGAAGGTACAGCTGGAAACGCCCCAGGATCACCTCCTCAGGTCAGAAAGGAAGGTGCTGAGGGTAGAAGTGAGGTTCGCAAGCCAAAGTGTTATCATTGTGACAAAACAGGTCATCTTCGTTCAGAGTGTTGGAAATTGCAAGGTAAACCCATAGCACTTGTTGGGGTACGCAAAGTTATTGCAGAGGAATAGACTCTGACTGAGAGTGTAGCAGACCAGGCTATAGCTTTAACGATAGCTGTGAATGTGAAACCAGATACTAAAACTAAGAGGAGTGTAGAGGTTAAGAATAAAATACCTGAGAGTTATAATGATTTTTTGTCAAAGGGAAGAGTAACTCCGTATCCCGTAACTGAGGCAGGAAAACCTATCATTACACTCAGGGATACAGGAGCGGCTCAAACACTCTTGCTAGGGAAAAATATGAGGTTTCCAACTCATAGCGCCTTGAACGCTAAAGTTTTATTTAATGGAATTGGCAGGGTGTGTGTATACCCGTACTTTTGTATAAAGTATGCCTAGAGAGTGACTTAATAACTGGGGATAGTAACTGTAGGTGTTGTCCATAGTTTACCAGTAAAGGGAATTGATCTACACCTAGGAAATGATTTGGCTAGATCAAAAATATCATTTTTTCCTATGGTTACAGAGGAACCAAGTGAAATGAAGGAAACGGAGCAATTACAGGGGCAAGTTCTGAGAATATTTCCTGTGTGTCGTTATCCGAGCAATGGCTAAACAGGATCCATTGTCGGAGCTAAAAGGGGCACCACAAATAGATAGTCAGGCATCTGAAACCTTATTTGGGGATTTAGATAATCCAAATGAGATGTTTAACAGAACATCTAACATTGCAGCACAGCAAGCTGATCCAGAGATCTACCAAATAGCACAGACTGCTCTTCTCTCTGCGTATGAGTTAGTCCCTGAAGCTTACCGTCAGAAGTTTAGGAACTTACGGAGATTGACTGGGCAGATTGACTGCCCAGTCAATCTGCGTCAGTTCCTAAACTTCTGACTGTAAGCTTCGGGGACTAACTCATATGCAGAGAGAATAGTCAGAAGCTGAGGTGAAAGGAATTCCGGAAGGCTATTATATTTCAAACGAGGTTTTGAAGAGGAAGTGGAGACTGCCTCATAGACCTGTTGACAAAGACTGGACAGTTGTTGAACATATAGTGGTACCACCTAAATATCGAGAAGGATTATTAAGGTTAGCACACGACATTCCTTTTTCAGGACATAGGGGAATTTGGAAAACCAAATCACACGTAAGCAAACATTATTACTGGCCAGGTCTTACAAAGGATGTGAGACAATTTTGTAGGGCATGCCACATCTGTCAAACGGTGGGAAAACCACAACCTACCATAAAACCAGGGGATGAGGTATTAGTGTTGTTACCGTCACAGGGAGAACCAGTGAAAACACGGTTCAGTGGCCCATATAGAGTGATCAAAAGAGTGTGTAAGGTAGATTACTTGATTGACACCCCTGATCGCCGGATGAAGAACTGGTGTGTCACATTAATTTGCTCAAACCATATTACCGCAGGGAGGAGGATAAGCCAGTACAGGTATGTCAGGTAATCGGGACTGTGGAGAAGGAAAAGGATAGTGAGGATGAGGCAGAAGTAGGCCTAGGGAATTCTCAGATTGAACCTCCAACTATCCCATTAGCGAATGCAGAACGGCTAGGAAAATTAAACAATAGGCTTTTACACTTAGAGGCAAAACAGCGTGAAGTTCTAACCAGGGTTTTCACAACGTTTCAAAAAGTTTGTAGGGATAAGCCAGGATGTACAACCTTAGTCACACATGAGCTGGGTATAGGGGGAGACATTCCTTTAAAACAACATCCTTGTAGCTTAGATCCAGGCCCGAGTAGAAGCAGAGGTACAATACATGCTGAAGGGCAGCTTAGATGAAACTAGTCAGGACAGCTAGAATTCACAGATGGTCTTGGTGACTAAACCTGGTGGGACAACTCAAACTTGCATAGACTCTAGAAAATTCACTGTGGTAAAGAAGGCAGACTCCAATCCAAATTCTCATTTAAAGGACTGTATGGACAGAGTGGGCAACACAATGTGTCTTAAAGAGACAAATGTGTTGGAAGGATACTGTCAAATTCCTTTGACACCCCAGGGTAAGAAAAAATCAGCTTCTGTTACACCGGACAGAGTTTTCCAGTGTCACGTGAGGCCACATAGGTCAAGGGGTACTTGAGAAACTTCTCAGAGAATAGTGAGCCCAGTAATGGACAGTGCTCCTAGCTGTGCAGCTCACCTGGCTGAGGTGATGGACAACAGGAACACTTGGAAGGAAAATACAAAGCAATTGGAAGACTATGCTTGGAAATTTGAAATGGATTAATTGCGACAAATATTTGAAAATTTAAAGTCGAAATGTTCCGGTGGAACTTGTTGCTGTAGTCTAAACATTTTTTTTTACAAATGTGTACATCTGTAAATGCGTGAAAAAAATGCGTTAGCATTTTTTCAATTTGTATTTTTTTTACCCATTGTAATGAAACGTATTTCAGGAATGGTGTTTCATTCCGCTAGGGGCGGAGGTGTCATGGCCTTGTAGTCTTTTTCGGAATATGCGGTTTGCCTTTAAGGCTTGCAAGGGATCAGTATTGCTTTAAGGACCAGCAAGCCTCAGGAGTTATAGGAAGGTGCATTTTCGTTGCCTTAGAAACAGCCATTTGGAGACTGCGATTTAAAGGGTGCATTCTCGTTAACATAGATACAGCCACTGGGAGTGAGTCTCATGCGATACATTTGTTACAATTCAATTTTGAACTGGCCTTTAGTTGAAGACAGTTTGTTCTAACAGGAGACACAGACAAAGACATAAAGACACAGCTGTGATGACAGCACCTGGAAAAAGAACTCTCAACCATTTAAATTGAAGGAAGAGGATTTTAGCCTGTTTAATTATTATCTCTCAAAATTCAAAAAAAAGTCAAGCCAAAACAGAGTTCTCTGGTAATTTAAATTGAAGAAAGGGAAGTTAGACTGTGACAATCTTTTATCCCTCAAAATCTCTAAAGTCAGATTGATTCTGTTGAAAGTATTTGCAAGTCGTTAATTGTTGAAATTTGCTGGAGAAGGAAAGCCACATTTTGTGAGGACTTCAAGCAACATTCTGTGAAGACGTCAAGTATCATTCTGTGAGGACTTCAGGCAACATTGGACTAAATTTGCAAGGACTCTAATTTTTTCTATTTGAAATGTTGTTTATATCTTCATAGTGCTTAAGAATTTAGTTCTGCTAATTAAAGAGTTAATTTATTGATTTAAAGACACTGGTTTGGTTAGCTTCATTCAGGGGTTAATAGATGGCACAATTTGGCTGGGTCTTTCTTTAATTTGGAAAGTTTTAAATTATATGTTAGCCGATCTGTGGAGTCAAGAGATTGAATTAAAAGTTCATTGGTCCCACCACAATCAGAATCATATATTTTGATTGGGAGCTTTGACAGGAACTGAAAAAGGAATGTCGTGTGCTGATCTTAATAATCCTTGTCTATATTTAAGTGGTCGTAACACCTTCCTCCTCCAGACCTCCAGGTGAAGGCACTGGAGTCGGGGTGGAGATTCTGCCAGACATCCACCAAGTTGAGGGAACTGATCAGTCCCCTCAACTTCTCCACCGACGCTTGGCCACGCTGGGGACCGGAGCGATCCCTCACCTCAAGGGTACAGTTAAAATCCCCCCCGAGGATGATGCACTCGCCACTGTCGATAGAGCTCAAGAGAACGGAAACTTCTTCAAAGAAGCGTGCTTGCAACACACCGGGCCTGGGCATGTACACATTCACAAAGTGGAACGGCACACTACTCAGGCGAGCGACGAGGTGCGTAAGCAGCCCGGCACAAGCTCCTTGACCCCCAAGATCTCCGGCTGAAAAGTTGGGACCAACAAAATAGCCACCCCACTAGAAATAGGGGTGATGTGACTCATGAAATGGCCCTCCAAGACCTCCTCCCGCACCGGTTGCATAAAGAGCTGGTGGCAGAAGGAGTAGACATGCCGGAGGCTGTTCTCCCAAAGACCGAGCAGGACTGGGGTGATCCCTGACCTTACCTCCCCCAGATGATGCAGATGGGGGAGGAGGATCTCACTGGGAATGAAGTGCGGGTTGTTTGATAACATGATCCACTGCGCAGTGGCCCCCAGAGGGTCCACTGACCGGAAGGTCCCCCCCACAGTGAGCCCCTGACTCAAGGCCAGGGACACTGCCCACCCAGTCTTCAAGAAGAACACAGCCTTCCCTTACATCTTCCAGGCTGCTACAATGGCCGAGGGGCCAACAACCTCGGCCATTGCCTTTACGCAGGCCTCAATGGACATGTTGGGGTGGGGATAGCTCTTCACCCCATGGATGGATGTTATTAATTTAAAGGGTGAAGGGACTAAATGGGCAGCCACAGAGGCTGCAGCTGCAAAGGTAGTAGAGGGCCCCGCCACCGGTGATGAACCCACCCTGAGTGGTAGACTTGCAAATTGAAAAAAATGAAAGATTCACAAGAGATACTGAATTAAAAAAACAAATAACAGGTTAGGGGAGAGGCTGACGGTATAGAGGAGAGGGAAAAACAGGCTGTAAGGGATGACTTTCTCTCAGGATGTGGTGTACATAGCACACTTAAAACAGTCTTTGCCAGCACTCTTGGTTTTCCAGTCTTCTGGTTGGGGGAGGCGTCTTCACCTGGGTCAGCTGAAGCTGCCCAGGCACCAGCTTTCCCCTTCTGTCTCTTTTACCGGGCAGCTTCAGCTGACCCAGGCTGGGCAATTGGGATGGGGAGGGAGCTTCCCTGTGTCCTTGTTGCAGCAGCAGACAACCCTACAGAATTGGCAGCCCCACCCCTTCTTGTTCCGGCCACTTGTTCCTCCCCCAACAGTCCAAAGCAAAGCAAACTTCTGTTCAGAACCCACCTCCAAACCAAGTCTTGTTTCCAACTGAAGTTGTTGTTCAAGCTTTCCCTCTGCTCAGTGTAACTCCTCTCTCCATCTCTGCAACCTCCAACTGTCACCAGCACTGCCAGCTGAGGCTCATTGCTGCAATCAGCAGTCAGCACCTCCAATCAAGCAACAGTCAAACCTGTCCTGGGAGTGTTTGATGGGGACAGTGTAGAGGGAGCTTTACTCTGTATCTAACCCTGTACTGTACCTGTCCTGGGAGTGTTTGATGGGGACAGTGTAGAGGGAGCTTTACTCTGTATCTAACCCCGTGCTGTACCTGTCCTGGGAGTGTTTGATGTGGACAGTGTAGAGGGAGCTTTACTCTGTATCTAACCCCGTACTGTACCTGTCCTGGGAGTGTTTGATGAGGACAGTGTAGAGGGAGCTTTACTCTGTATCTAACCCTGTTTTTTTTTTAAGCAGAGCCAAGTTTGAAATTCTGATTCAAGGAAAGGACAAAGCAAATGGCTGAGGGCAGAAACCACTCAACAAGTAGGAGGAACAGCCGGGTATAGTTTACATTGCCGAGCCAGATGTTGGACAACCATGGCGTAGAGGGAGCTTTACTCTGTATCTAACCCCCATACTGTACCTGTCCTGGGAGTGTTTGATGTGGACAGTGTAGAGGGAGCTTTACTCTGTATCTAACCCCGTACTGTACCTGTCCTGGGAGTGTTTGATGAGGACAGTGTAGAGGGAGCTTTACTCTGTATCTAACCCCGTACTGTACCTGTCCTGGGAGTGTTTGATGGACAGTGTAGAGGGAGTTTACTCTGTATCTAACCACGTGCTGTACCTGTCCTGGGAGTGTTTGATGGACAGTGTAGAGGGAGTTTTCCAAACTGATGTCAATTGTAAACTAAATCAAGTGGAATGTGAAATGAAATGTCAATGTACAATATCACCAGAAACTAATTGCACCATTCTAGATGATGGTTTGGAATCTGCTTCTTCCACCATTTCAGAAAGTCCATTCCAGATCACAACAACACGCTGTGTAAATAATGTTTCCATAAATTTTCTCCTGATTACTGTTTCTAAAAATTTCCCCACCTCCACCACCATCAGGCTGATTGGCCTGTAATGTGTGACACAATCGTGCTTTGAATTTGCTCACTTTTGCCCTCCACCTAATTTCTCAATGTATTCAGAATTTTAAGAACCTCTTACCCACACCCCCCCTCCCTCCCCCACCCCCCCAGGAAGAACAAACTAAAACCGCTTTAATCCTAACCAATTAAACTGTTATTAAACAATTATATTAACAATTGGTTCAATGCTGATTGCGACTTTGCATTATACTGGAATAGGCCTCAAATAGTAAATTACATTACAGCACTGACATCCTACTCCACCCCTTGCCACTCACACTGAACTAATCCTTTCAACATCTTTCCAGAACTGTTCAAGCTTTACCCCGATAGCTGGTAGAACTGTTCTATTGACATTGTAGGACACAGAGAAATAGAGTGAAAGAAAGAGGTCAAGAAATAAAAAAGGGGAGAGAACGAAAGATGAAAAACAAAGGAAAAACTGAATGGAAGAAAGATAAGGAGTGAAAGAAAGTGGAAGAAAGAAGGATAAAAGACCAGAAGGAAAGAAAGAAAGGAAGGAAGGGGATCCTAGTGAGAAAATCCAGACAAGATGCTGAACAATAACTGCTGCAAAAATCATGTATAAAATCATCCGGACACAGGGAATATTTTTAACGTCTTTCTGGAAAAGAAGAATGTGCATTGGAATCACACAGACAGAAGTGTTTTACTCCAGTTAATTAACCCATCAGTGTTTGTGCTCAGTGATGTTCCCCACCACACAGCCCATGTTAGAATCAAACACTGTGGGTTAGAAATTCATCACGGGTGGTATGGGATCGCCTGCCAGTTCTACCCAGCGCCTGATATTCTGTTCCATTGCAGACAGTGGGATTAGGAAAAGGCAGCCCACCTAATACCATCCGGTTTGCACCACAGTCTGAGACAAATTTCTACCCTGAGTCCAGGTACATAGACAAGATGGGGAGCAATTCTAGATTTAGTCTTAGGAAATGAAGCAAGGCAAGTGGATGAAGTAGCACTGGGTGATCATTTTGGAGATAGTGACCATAATACAGTTAGATTTAACATTATTATGGAAAAGGACAAAATTAGAATTAAAAGTTCCAAATTGAGGGAAAGGCAAATTTTACGAAGCTGAGAGGTGACCTGGCGAAGGTGGACTGGATACAGCTATTTGAAGGAAAATCAGTGGCAAACCAGTGGGAGGCATTCAAAAGCAAGATTCTACAGGCACAGTGTAGACATGTACCCACTGAGAAAAAGGGTGGTACTGCCAAATCTAGAGCCCCCTGGTTATCTAGACACATATAAGGTAAGATAAAACAGAAAAAGAAAGCTTATAACGTCACAAAAAACTAAATACTTTAGAAAGCCTAGAGGAGTATAGGAAGTGCAGGGGTGAAGTAAAAAGGAAATTAGGAAAGTAAAGAGAGGACATGAAAAAATATTGGCAGGTAAAATCAAGGAAAACCCAAAGATGTTTTATCAGTACATTAAGAGCAAGAGGATAACTAAGGAAAGGATAGGGCCTATCAGAAGACGTGGGCAGGGTTCTTAATGAGTACTGTCTCTATCTTCACAGAGAGCGATGATGCAGACATTGTAGTTGAAGAGGAAGACTGTGAAATATTAGTTACGATAAGCATAATGAGAGGAAGAACTAGAGCAGGGTTGTCCAACATATTTCCCACAGGCTAGGTTCCGTCCTGCGGGTGTAAACTGTATGGGGCCGTTCCTCATCCTCACTAGGGGTCCATGATTGGAGATGATAAATTTCACATTGTCTTCTTCTTGCACACTGGCTTTAAAAAAAAATCGCGCTGTCAGTTTCACAGCTGACAGCTGCTGAAGCAGGAACGCACGTCCCACCTTCGGACAGATTCGGGGTTTTCCAACTTTTTTTTAAAAAGCCTGCCGGAAAACGCCAAATTTGTCCGAAGGTGGGAAGCGCGTTGCTGCTTCAGCAGTTATCAGCTGTGAAACTGACAGCACAATGTTTTTAAACAAACTGACCAACCATACAAATGCGGTGCTGAATGCTCCCACTCCCTGCAACTGTCAGAGAGAGGGGCGATGGACAGAAAGAGAGAGGACAGAGAGACAGAGAGGGATGGATACAGAGAGAAAGAGGAGGACAGACAGAGAGAGACACACACACAGATAGAGAGAGGGGTCACAGAGAAAGGGGGGACAGAGGGGAGGGGGACACAGAATGAGGATGACACAGAGAGGGGGCAACACAGGGAGAGGGAGAGACAGCAGGCAGATCGAGATCACTCCCGACAGATGGCTATCTATACTCCGCATTGCTACAAGTGTGCGGGCAAACATTGACTACTTGTGCAAGCAAAAAAATGCCAGGTATCAGTTTTCAATATAGTGATGAGAAAGTAAGTCAATAAATCAATCTTCTCATTTAAAGCTTCTTCACAAAAATGCACAATTTGTTGTTGTTTTGATTAATAGTAAGGAAAATTTTTAATGCCTTTATCTTTCCAAAATTGTCTCGTCGGCCCCCCATGTAAGACAAAATTGTAATATGGCTCCCCCCACAACTGAAAAGGTTGGACAACCCTGGGTCTGACATCCTTGAAAGTGGATAAATCACCAGAGCCGGATGGATGGCATCCCAGGCTGTTATAGGAAGCCAGGGAGGAAATAGCGGATGCTCAGAGGATCATTTTCAAATCCTCACTAGACACAGGTGAGATATTAGACGATTGGAGGTCTGTGAATGTTGTACCATTGTTTAAAAAGGATGCGAGGGATAGGCCAAATAATTATAGGCCGATCAGTCTGACCTCAGTGGAGAGCAAATTATTAGAATCAATTCTGAGAGACAGGATAAACTGCCACTTCGAAAGGCAAAGATTAATCAGGGATAGTCAGCATGGATTTGTTAAGGGAATGTTGTGTCTTACTAACTTAACTGAATTTTCTGAGGAAATAACAGGAAGGATTGATGAGGGTAGTGCAGTGGATGTGGTCTACATGGATTTTAGTAAGGCATTTGACAAGGTCCACATGGAAAACTGGTCACTAAAATGAAAGCCATGGGATACAGGGGAATGTGGCAGGTTGGATCCAAAATTGCCTCAATAACAGAAAACAATGGATAATGGTCGACAGACATTTTTGGAAATGGAAAGTGGTTTCCAGTGGCGTTCCACAGGGCTCAGTGTTGGATCCCTTGCTGTTTGTGGTATATATTAATGATTTGAACTTAAATGTGGGTGGCATGATTGGGGCATGATTGGGAAATTTGCTGATGGCACAAAAATTGGCCGTGTAGTTGATAGTGAAAAGGATGGCTGTAGACTCCAGAATTATATCAATGGTTTGGTGGAGTGGGCGGAAAAGTAGCAAGTGGAATTGAATCCAGAGAATTGTGAGGTAATGCATTTGAGGAAGGCTTCTAAAGCAAGGGAATATACAATAAACGGGAGGATATCGAGAAGGGTAGAAGAAGTGAGACCTTGGAGTACATGTCCACAGGTCCCTGAAGGTGGCAGGGCAGGGAGATAGAGTGGTGAAGAAGGTATATGGAATGCTTTCCTTTATTGGCCAAGGTATAGAATACAAAAGCAGGGATGTAAAACTGGAACTGTATAAAACACTGGATAGGCCACAGTTGGAGTATTGCAGACAGTTCTGGTCACCACATTACAGGAAGGACATAATTGCTCTGGAGAGAGTACAGAGGAGATTTACAAGAATGTTACCAGTGCTTGAAAGTTGCAGCTATGAGGGAAGATTGGATCGGCTAGGGTTGTTTTCCTTCGAACAGAGGAGGCTGAGGGGTGACATAATTAAGATGTGCAAAATTATGAGAGGCCTAGATAGAGTAGACAGGAAGGACCTGTTTCCCCCAGTGGAGAGGTCAATTACCAGGGGGCACAGATTTAAGGTGATTGGTAGAAGGATTAGAGGGGACATGAGGAAGAACTTTTTCACCCAGAGGGTGGTAGGTGTCTGGAATTCACTGCCCGGAACAGGGGTGGAGGCAGAAACCCTCAACTCATTTAAAAGGTACTTGGACATACACCTGAAGTGCTGTAACCTGCGAGGCTACAGACCAGGTGCTGGATGGTGGAATTAGAATAGGCGGCTAGTTTTTTTTCCAGTCGCGCAGACACGATGGGCTGAATGGCCTGTTTCTGTGCTGTAAGGTTTCTATGGTTCCAGGTGTAATTAAAGTTTACTATGTGCTTTTTGTAACGCTCACCTGAATGAGTGAAGTTCCTCTATTGAAGCCATCTTTTATTAATTTAGTTAATCATGTTGTTGAAAGAAACGAATTTCGATCAAATGCAGAAAAATAGTTTATGTATAACACACGGGAGAATTTCACCATTCCCAGAAATATTTGGAGAATATCATATCCTTCACAAAACCCTTGCTCTACCACCCCAGCAGGGTTTGAGATGTCAATTGAAGCTCTTTTACCTTGAACTAACCATAAACCTGCACCTGAAAAAGGATCGTCTCATTACTTTCATTCGGGGTCCTGTCTCCATTAAAAGGAGCAGCCAGAACTGCCTGAATGTTAAATCTTGTTCCAATAACACTGCAATATGAGATCTTATTCCTGCTCATTGGACTTACACTCAGTGATATTTAATCATCAGTGAGTTAATATATTTATATGAAATTTCCTCGTCGAATGTTTTAATCCAATAATTGTAAACATTGAAACGAATTAGGAGTAGGAGCAGGCCACTTGGCCCCTTGAGCCTGATTCACCATTTAACAAGATCATGGCTGATCTGATTGTAACCTCAACTCCACATTCCCGCCTAACCCCAATAATCTTTCACCCCCTTGCTTATCAAGAATCTGTCTACTTCTGGCTTAAAAATATTCAACGATTCTGCCTCCATCACCTTTTGAGGAAGAGAATTCCAAAGACTCACAACCCTCTGAGAAGAAAATTTTCTCCTTGTCTCTGTCTGAAATGGGCGATGCCTTATTTTTGAACAGTGACCTCCTCGTTCCAGATTCTCTTACAAGAGGAAACATCCTTTCCACATCCCCCTGTCAAGACCCCTCTGAATCTTATGTTTCAATGAAGTCGTCTCTTACTCATCTAAATTTCTTCAAAGCAATGAACAGAAAAGTCTGATACCATTAAATTAACAATTAACAGATCGAATGCTGTTATCACCCGAGAACAATTTCAACTGCACAGAAACCCTTTCACTTCTAAAGCCCTGAATGTGGGTCCAGTTCGAGCTGAGCTTTCAGAGGGAGATATGATTTAAACTCTCTCGCACTGAGCTCGCCCACCACAGATAGTTAAACAACTATTGTCAAAGCACAATCAAATACGATCTTATTCCACATGCAGCCTGTTTCCTGTCTGTACAGACAGCTCACTGGTTTATGCTGCAAGCTTGTTAGGGTGAGGCATTTTTTAATAAACACAATCCCTGTTTCTCACTCTGGACAAACTATTTACCCTCCATGCTCACTAAATTATCAAGTGAAACATGGAACATATTCTGTTTACACCAAAAAGCTGTTCCAGCAATGTTAAAATAAAACTTTAAACAACTGTAACATCAATTATTAAATCGCAACACTATTGGATGATGTGTTTTGACAAAATCCTAACCCACCTGCAAATGTCCTAAAATCCAAAAATGATCAAACCTGCCTCAACAGAGCAAATGTCCTGAAAACTAGAATCTGGATCCAGCAGAACATATTAAACATATCCTGGAATCTTTATTCGATTCTGATAATCGATTCTGTGGGGTTAAATCTTAACCCTTGATAGTACATCCAGTTATCAGATTCCAGCTCCAATTACTGGGAATATTCCTGACTCTAAAGAAATACGCCTGTCTCAGATAGAATCATATAATTGTTCTAAATCTCTCACTGGTTTCAGGTGAATCATACATCACACTTGAATTAGTAAACTCACGAATAACACAAATTAAGGAAAATATTAGATAAGGAAGGGATTGAGAAGTTTGTCTTACCTGAAGTCACGGTCAGAAAAGTTCCGCTGCCCCAGTAATCAAGTATACCCCAATTATAGACACTGTGATACACACCCGTACATTAACCTCCTCCCCTTTCACGGTCACTGAGCCCAGTCACTTCACATTAAACCACACTGACACTGCTACAAGTGAACAAATCCTGCTCTCTGATTCAAGCTGGAGATAGTTTGGGGTGCAGTGTTTGTTTTTTTGAATTCATTTCATGGGATGTGGGCATCGTTGACAAGGTCAGCATTTGTCACCCATCCCTAATTGCCCTTGAGAAGATGGTGAGATGCCTTCTTGAACCGCTGTAGTCCATCTGGTGTAGGTCCACCCACAGTGCTGTTAGGGAGTTCCGAGATTTTGAACCAGTGACTGTGAGGGAATGGTGATATAGTTCCAAGTCAGGATGGTGTGTGACTTGGAAGGGAACTTGCAGGTGGTGGTTTTCCCATGGATCTGCTGCCCTTGTCATTCTTGGTGGAAGAGGTCGCGGGTTTGGAAGGTGCTGTTAGGGGAGCCATGGTGAGTTGCTGCAGTACATCTTATATATGCTACACACTTTGCGTGGTGGTGGAGGGAGTGGATGTTTGTGGATGGGGTGCCAATCAAGCGAGCTGCTTTGTCCTGGATGATGTCGAGCTTCTTGAGTGTTGTTGGAGCTGCACCCATCCAGGCAAGTGGAGAGTATTCCATCACACCCCTGACTTGTGCCTTGTAGATGGTGGACAGGCTTTGTGGAGTCAGGAAGTGAGTTGCAGAATTCCCAGCTTCTGACCTGCTCTTGTAGCCACTATTTATGTGGATGCTCCAGTTTGGTTTCTGGTCAATGTTGATAGTGGCATATTCAGTGATGGTAATGCCATTGAATGTTAAAGGGAGATGTTTAGATTCTCTCTTCTTGGAGATAGTCCTTGCTTGGCAATTGAGTGGCCTGAATGTTACTTGCCATTTTGATTATTTTTTAAACCATGTTCCAGTCTTAAACTAGTTTTTCATATTTTTGCTTTCGGACAGAGCTGTTCATTATTCTGCCATTAACACTCTCTCTGGACAAATGCTATGGCTGGAGTTTTATCCCTCCCGCGCCCCCCAACCGCAGGAGCAGGCTTGAAGTGAGGGGGAGGCTTTAAAATTGAATGGGTGGCAGGGGTGCCGTTCCTGTCACCTTCCCGTTCCGGCTGCAATTTTACCGGCGGTGGTGGTGAGAAACGGCCCACCCGTCCCAGGCCAATTAAGGTCCCTAAGTGGCTAATTAATTGCCACTTAGGGGCCTCCTCCCATTGCCGCTGGTGTATTACCAGCAGTGGGAGGTTGACTTAGGACCCCCCAGTCCAACATAAAATTCCAGCCATTCTCTTTTACTACTATTACTACTCCCTTTGCCTTTTGCCATTTAATCTCTCCTGTCCGATCACAGACCTTTTCTTCTTCTTCCCCCTTCCCTTTTGCTCAGAGCCTATTACATTTCTAACCTTTGCCATTTCTGATGAAAGGTCACAGACCTGAAACCTTAATTCTGCTTCTCTCTCACCACCTGCTGAGTATTTCCAATACTTTCTGTTTTTATTATGGGGAATAAATGTTGGCCTTGCCAGCGACATTTCAGTCCTACATCCCAGAGCTGTTACTCGCTGCATTTTCCCTCTTTCAACTAATATCTTCAAAGAAAGTTGTTCACACACCCGGATTTTATTGAATCAGGATCTGATTGATATCCACTGGACATGAGGTAAAAGCCGGTGATATCATCTGAAGAGTCCAGTTTAAATAGCTTTCATGTGGCAGGTTTTTGAATGGAGGGAGCCCCCATCTCTCACACTGTGCCATCCCAGGGTACCATCGCACACAGTAATACATGGCAGTGTCGTCGGCTGTCAGATTAGGAATTTCAATATAGCTGGTAGAAGCTTCTGTTGAAAAAGTGATTCGACCCTGAATTCCTGGCGCGGAGATAATGCCATGTCCTTTCCTGTAACAAACTAACCACTCCAGCCCTTTCCCGGGGACCTGTTTCACCCAGTTCATGTGATGACCATTGACATCGAACCCACTCACTGTACAGGACAGTTTGTGAGACTCCCCGAGCTTTTTCACAGCTGACTCGGGCTGGGTCAACACGATATTGGACCGGACACCTGTTAATAAAAGAGAAAAAGAAGAGTTCACTTTAATAAACCCGTTGTCTAAACAGAGGGTTAAAGAGTCTGCGAATAAGCAGCCGCACTGTGAGGGAATAAAGCTGCGGGACCACTCACCGGTTAGACAGGCCAGAAGGACACAGAGATAAGGAGCAATCCCCATCGCCCTGTGTATTCACCCAGACTCAGACAGACCAGAAATCGGCTGCTTCAGGGCGGCTTTGTTTGGATCTGGAGTCAGTGCTGTTTAAATAGGGAAGCGGAGTGAGTGAGTGAGTGAGGGTCCCACAGTTTAAACAGCAGCTCCACCCACTGAAAGCAGAGGCACAGCTTCCTGTCCCCGCCTCCAGCAGTGATTTCAGTGCTGCTTCTGCTTTGGTTATTTAGGTATCACAGACTAACATCTGTATTCCGCCAATGTTATGAATGTGGTTAGCGCGAGCTAAATCTTACATGACCCGCTGATATGGGGTAGTCTGATAATGAAGAACTTATAAAGGGAGATGATCTAAAGATGGATCTTGAAAATTCCCAGTGTTGGGACTGCCACTATTTTCCTTTGGCAGCTTGTTTCACTATGGGATTGTTCTTGGAAAGAAAGATTGTTGATACGCTATCTGGGAAATAAATGGACTTTGGAGTTTATGTGGATGGCTACCCAGTGTTTTGTCATTGCCAGAGGGCACTAGGTACTTGTTTCTGTCAATTCCCATTAGTTCATTCCATCTTTTATAGAACGTGACCAATCTACTTTTCTCCCTCTTTTGCTGTAGTGATTCCCATTCCAAATCGTCGATCAAAGATGTGACACTGGTGTATTTCCCATATTGATTCGTGCAGAATTGTGCCACATCTCTTTAGAAAGCTTCAATCTTACTTCTATTCTTGCCATGTAAGGATCCCACACACAACTTGCATACTCCAGGACTGGCCGAACGAATATTTGGTAAGCTGTAACTCTGATATTTTTGTTGCAAGAACCCTCTTTGCTTTGGATGTTATCTGCTGAATGTGGAATCCCCATTGAAGATTGCTTTTAAGATGAACCCCCCCCCCCCCCCCCCCCCCCCAGCTATAGTTGTGTATCTACCTGTTGGAGAATTTGTTTAGAGAACTTAAAGCTATCTTTTGCTGGGTCCTTTTTGTTGGTAATGTACATGACAGAGCATTTTTTTGATGTTGAATGCCATCTCCCATTGGTCCTGCCAATTTTGCAATTCCAGAAGATCATCTTGCGAAGAGGTAATATAATCTAGAGTTTTCCCTGATGCATAGACCACCTGCAAATAGTCACAGCCTGTTTTTTTAACTTGTTGGGAAGAACATTTATGTATGTCAGGAAGAGTAAGGGTCCCAACACCATTCCCTGGGGCACTCCAGAGAGGACATCTCTAGGAGAGGATGATTCCCCATCACACACCACTCTTTGTCTTCTGTTGGTTAGGAATTGCTGGATCCAATTTAGTAATGTCCCCCGACTCCATGGTAGTGGAATTTGATCTAGAGATTTTCATGAGGAACTTTGTCTAAAACTTTTGAGAGATCCAGTATTGCCATGTGAGTAGTTTCATCTTTTCGAGACTTGGAACGAGGTTACTGACAGCTGGTAAAAGCTGTGCTTCAGTAGATCTTTTTGACTGAAAACCATGCTGACTATCTACCAGAATGTTGTGAGCTTCAAAATGCATCATGACCTGAGAATGAAAGATATGGTCAATCAATTTGCTAATGATGCTGTTTGCAACCAGTCTACAGTGTTCCGGCTGACTTTTATCCCCTTGTTTGAATATGCCACAGATGTTAGCTTGTTTCCACAGGGCAGGTAAGTAGCCGATGGTGATTGACTCTTGAAAGAGATTGATCAATATTAGAGCCAGTTCATCAGCTGCTAACTTTAAGATCCAAGAAGGTAGTTCATCTGGATCTTTATTTGAATTTATTTTTTGCAACAATTTCAAAACACCCTCTTTGCTGATAATGAATTCCGATATGTTCGGCATCCCAACTGGGTATGTGAGTGAAATATTCTGGAGTAAGCACACTGGAAAATTAATCACTTAATGCTTCTGCTTTACTTTTACAATCACATATTTTGTTTATTTTGAGATCTGAAGCTTCCACCTGTTCCGTTTTGATTTTCTTAATGAATGACCACAAGCTCTTGGGATTCTCCTTAATAGAGATTGTAAGATACCCAGAAACATAATCTTAATGAAAGCAAAATACTGCAGATGCTGGCAATCTGAAATAAAAACAAGAAATGCTGGAAACACTCAGCAGGTCTGGCAGCATCTGTGGAGAGAGAAGCAGAGTTAACGTTTCGGGTCAGTGACCCTTCATCAGAACAGAAAAATAATCTTTCCTTGCTTTGTTGCAAGCCTTCTTTACTTTTTTTCTGGCAGGTTTTGAATTCTTTCCCGTCCTCTTTATCCACAAACCTCTTAGACTTATTGTAAAGACGCTGTTTCCTTCTGCATGGCCTACAGTGCTCTCTATGGAACCAGGAGAGGTTTCTCCTATTGGATGAGAACCTGGATGGTACTTATTTATCCATGGCTTCTGTCAAGGCATTTCGCAGTGTGTCCCATTTTTCATGCATTGACAATGAAATTAAATTGACAAGGTAGCAATTACTAAAATTCTGAAGATGTTTTCTTATTCCTTCCTTGACAGTTCTGTTTCTAATAAAGATTTTCCTCTTGGCCTTTTTCCTATATTTACAAAAGAGGTCAGATACAATGACTGAATGGTCACTAATCTCTGGTTCTACAGACACTCTTGTGAATAAGCTTGTATTGTTAGATAGCATGAGGTCCAAGAACTTATTCCCTCTTGTTGGCACTTCATCAGCTGTCCCATTCCACTATCAGCAATCACATTTAAAAGATTGTTCGCAGTCTCGTCACAGGTGTAGCGATTTGGGATAATGTCTCCTGTTCTCTTCAAATTATTTATTAGACAACAGGTGGCAGATCAGCAGCAATAATGAGATCCGGATTAAAGATCCAGTCACACTTTGTAATGAGATCCGGATTAAAGATCCAGTCACACTTTGTAATGAGATCCGGATTAAAGATCCAGTCACACTATGTAATGAGATCCGGATTAAAGATCCAGTCACACTTTGCAATGAGATCCGGATTAAAGATCCAGTCACACTTTGTAATGAGATCCGGATTAAAGATCCAGTCACACTTTGCAATGAGATCCGGATTAAAGATCCAGTCACACTTTGCAATGAGATCCGGATTAAAGATCCAGTCACACTTTGCAATGAGATCCGGATTAAAGATCCAGTCACACTTTGCAATGAGATCCGGATTAAAGATCCAGTCACACTTTGCAATGAGATCCGGATTAAAGATCCAGTCACACTTTGCAATGAGATCCGGATTAAAGATCCAGTCACACTTTGCAATGAGATCCGGATTAAAGATCCAGTCACACTTTGCAATGAGATCCGGATTAAAGATCCAGTCACACTTTGCAATGAGATCCGGATTAAAGATCCAGTCACACTTTGCAATGAGATCCGGATTAAAGATCCAGTCACACTTTGCAATGAGATCCGGATTAAAGATCCAGTCACACTTTGCAATGAGATCCGGATTAAAGATCCAGTCACACTTTGCAATGAGATCCGGATTAAAGATCCAGTCACACTTTGCAATGAGATCCGGATTAAAGATCCAGTCACACTATGCAATGAGATCCGGATTAAAGATCCAGTCACACTTTGCAATGAGATCCGGAGTAAAGATCCAGTCACACTATGCAATGAGATCCGGATCAAAGATCCAGTCACACTTTGCAATGAGATCCGGAGTAAAGATCCAGTCACACTATGCAATGAGATCCGGATCAAAGATCCAGTCACACTTTGCAATGAGATCCGGATCAAAGATCCAGTCACACTTTGCAATGAGATCCGGATCAAAGATCCAGTCACACTTTGCAATGAGATCCGGATCAAAGATCCAGTCACACTTTGCAATGAGATCCGGATCAAAGATCCAGTCACACTTTGCAATGAGATCCGGATCAAAGATCCAGTCACACTATGCAATGAGATCCGGATCAAAGATCCAGTCACACTTTGCAATGAGATCCGGATCAAAGATCCAGTCACACTTTGCAATGAGATCCGGATCAAAGATCCAGTCACACTTTGCAATGAGATCCGGATCAAAGATCCATTCACACTATGCAATGAGATCCGGATCAAAGATCCAGTCACACTTTGCAATGAGATCCGGATCAAAGATCCAGTCACACTTTGCAATGAGATCCGGATCAAAGATCCAGTCACACTTTGCAATGAGATCCGGAGTAAAGATCCAGTCACACTATGCAATGAGATCCGGATCAAAGATCCAGTCACACTTTGCAATGAGATCCGGATCAAAGATCCATTCACACTATGCAATGAGATCCGGATCAAAGATCCAGTCACACTATGCAATGAGATCCGGATCAAAGATCCATTCACACTTTGCAATGAGATCCGGATCAAAGATCCAGTCACACTATGCAATGAGATCCGGATTAAAGATCCAGTCACACTTTGTTCTAATTATTTATTTGACAGGTAACCCTGAGAGAGAGGGACGGAGAGACACCAGTCAGTGTACAGATATCACCCTGAGAAAGAGGGACGGAGAGACACCAGTCAGTGTACAGATATCACCCTGAGAGAGAGGGACTGAGAGACACCAGTCAGTGTACAGATATCACCCTGAGAGAGAGGGACGGAGAGACACCAGTCAGTATACAGATATCACACTGAGAGAGAGGGACTGAGAGACACCAGTCAGTGTACAGATATCACCCTGAGAGAGAGGGACTGAGAGACACCAGTCAGTGTACAGATATCACCCTGAGAGAGAGGGACTGAGAGACACCAGTCAGTATACAGATATCACACTGAGAGAGAGGGACTGAGAGACACCAGTCAGTGTACAGATATCACCCTGAGAGAGAGGGACTGAGAGACACCAGTCAGTGTACAGATATCACCCTGAGAGAGAGGGACTGAGAGACACCAGTCAGTGTACAGATATCACCATGAGAGAGAGGGACTGAGAGAAACCAGTCAGTGTACAGATATCACCCTGAGAGAGAGGGACTGAGAGACACCAGTCAGTGTACAGATATCACCCTGAGAGAGAGGGACTGAGAGACACCAGTCAGTGTACAGATATCACACTGAGAGAGAGGGACTGAGAGACACCAGTCAGTGTACAGATATCACCCCGAGAGAGAGGGACTGAGAGACACCAGTCAGTGTACATATATCACCCTGAGAGGGAGAGATTGAGAGACACCAGTCAGTGTACAGATATCACCCTGAGAGAGAGGGAACTGAGAGACACCAGTCAGTGTACAGATATCACCCTGAGAGAGAGGGAACTGAGAGACACCAGTCAGTGTACAGATATCACCGTGAGAGAGAGGGAACTGAGAGACACCAGTCAGTGTACAGATATCACCATGAGAGAGAGGGACTGAGAGACACCAGTCAGTGCACAGATATCACCCTGAGAGAGAGGGACTGAGAGACACCAGTCAGTGTACAGATATCACCCTGAGAGAGAGGGACTGAGAGACACCAGTCAGTGTACAGATATCACCCAGAGAGAGGGACTGAGAGACACCAGTCAGTGTCCAGATATCACCCTGAGAGAGAGGGACTGAGAGACACCAGTCAGTGTACAGATATCACACTGAGAGAGAGGGACTGAGAGACACCAGTCAGTGTACAGATATCACCCTGAGAGAGAGGGACTGAGAGACACCAGTCAGTGTACATATATCACCCTGAGAGAGAGGGACTGAGAGACACCAGTCAGTGTACAGATATCACCCTGAGAGAGAGGGACTGAGAGACACCAGTCAGTGTACATATATCACCCTGAGAGGGAGAGACTGAGAGACACCAGTCAGTGTACAGATATCACCCTGAGAGAGAGGGAACTGAGAGACACTAGTCAGTGTACAGATATCACCCTGAGAGAGAGGGAACTGAGAGACACCAGTCAGTGTACAGATATCACCGTGAGAGAGAGGGAACTGAGAGACACCAGTCAGTGTACAGATATCACCATGAGAGAGAGGGACTGAGAGACACCAGTCAGTGTACATATATCACCCTGAGAGGGAGAGACTGAGAGACACCAGTCAGTGTACAGATATCACCCTGAGAAAGAGAGACTGAGAGATACCGGTCAGTGTACAGATATCACCCTGAGAGAGAGAGACTGAGAGACACCAGTCAGTGTACAGATATCACCCTGAGAGAGAGGGACTGAGAGACACCAGTCAGTGTACAGATATCACCTGAGAGAGACGGACTGAGAGACACCAGTCAGTGTACAGATATCACCCTGAGTGGGAGAGACTAAGAGACACTAGTCAGTGTACAGATATCACCCTGAGAGAAAGGGACTGAGAGACACCAGTCAGTGTCCAGATATCACCCTGAGAGAGAGGGACTGAGAGACACCAGTCAGTGTACAGATATCACCCTGAGAGAGAGGGACTGAGAGACACCAGTCAGTGTACAGATATCACCCTGAGAGAGAGGGACTGAGAGACACCAGTCAGTGTACAGATATCACCCTGAGTGGGAGAGACTAAGAGACACTAGTCAGTGTACAGCTATCTCTGGGACAGCAGTCCATGAAATCTGTGGGATTTTGTGAGCCAGGCTCGTCAGACTCAGGGGTCGCACATCTCTGGGACAGAATTCCATGGCACTTGTGGGCTTTGGGGGTCTAGGAGGGTCATCTGTTAGGGCAGCACACCGAGAGAGGAGTTCTTGTCTTTTCTGAGTGAGACATCAGGTTCTCACATGAGGGGCCTAATCGGGAAGTGTTTTGAGGGAGAATTTATTGTTTCTGGATTTTGACCATTTTTGATGAAGAAAGATTAGGGGAAAGAGTTACTTTTATCACTGTGATTTTTCAGAGCAAGGTGTAGACCATTGAGTGTCGGATTCTGTTATTGGACCAGTAAACCAGATGCCTGGATTAATAACCCAGAGAATGTGAGTTCAAATCGCACCACAGCACTTTGAAAAACTGAATTCAGTTCAAAACCAAATCTGGAAATAAAAAACTCAATCAGTAAAAGTGACCGCAAAGCCGTAAAATTATCATTAAAATTCCAACTGGTTCACTAACTCCCTTTGGGGAACCTGCCGCCCTTCCCCAGTCCAGCCTCCACGTCACTCCAGTCCCAACACCAACCTGGTTGCCTCTGAAGTGAACGAGCAAGCCATTCAGTTTGTATAAAATCACTGCTAGTGATTCAAGACAAAGGCCCATCACATTCCCAGGACAATTAGGGACTGACAATAAATGCTGGCTTTGCCTGCGGCACCCACATCCCGAGAATGAATAAAAACAGAGATATTCAGATGGAAGGTGGATTATATACTGATCATGAGTTGTCTCTCCCAGTATCTAGACAATAAGTTTTACATTTGTCTGGATATTGGGTCAGACACCTCTCACCATTGTGTTAGAAACCCCTTTGATCTCTGTCAGTCTGTGAGAGGAGCAGGTCTTTTGATGCAGAGCTTTTAGTAACAGAACACAGACACCACGAGGGTCAGTCGGGCTTTTGAAAACCGAAGGTTCCTCAGTCAGGTGGGCAGCCAAATGCTGCTGGAAACACAATTCCGGACACCACACTTCAGGAAAGGTGTAAAGACCTGAGAAAGAATACAGAGGAGGTTTACCAGGATGTTACCAGTGATGAGGGACTTCAGTTCTGAGGAGAAGTTGGGAAAGTTAGGCTGTTGACTTGGAAGGTCTGGAATTCCCTCCATAAAACTCTCTAACTCTCTCCTCTTTTCAGACACTCTTTAAAACTTAAGTCTTTAACCAAACTTTTGGTCATCCCACCTAATATCTCCTGATGTGGCTTGGTGTTAAATTTCATTACATACCATTCCTGTGAAGCAGCTGGAAGTGTGTTATTACATTAAAGGTGCTATATAAAGACAAGTTGTTGTTGTTGTTGGAACAGAGAAGGTTAAGAGGTGCCCTAACAGATGGGGAGAGGTTTTGATTGGATAGATAGAGAAAAACTGTTCCCTCTGGTGAGTGGGTCAATAACCAGAGGCCATAGATTTAAAATCATTGGCAAAAGATCGAGAGGGGAGATGAGGAGAAATGTTTTCACTTTGAGAGTTGTTGGGATCTGAACTCTTTACCTGATAAGGTGCTGGAAGCTGATTCCATAAATAATTGGAAAAGGGAATTGGATATCTACTTGAGGAGGAGGAACTTACAGGATTACAGAAAAACAACAGGGATGTGGGACTAAGATCCAGCACAGACACGACAGGCTGAATGGCCTCCTTCTGTGCTGCATGGTTCTATGATTCTAACTCACAAATCAAAGTTCACCTTCTGAGTGTTTCCAGAATTTTCTGTTTTTATTTCACCTCCCTTCATGGTAACCTGCATTCACAGAGTGGCTTTCACAACCTCAGGACATCCCAAACCTCTTCACAGCCAATGAAGTATTTTTTAAAGTATAGTCACTGTTACAATGTAGGAAAGCTCGGAGACAAATTGCACATAGCAAGATCCGACAAACAGCAATGAGATAAAATGACCAGATGATGTTTTAATGATGTTGTTTGAGGGATAAATGTTGGCCCAGGACACTGGGAGAACGCCCCAGCTCTTTTACATCCACCTGACTGGCCAGACAGGGCCTCACTTTAACATCTCATCCCAGAGACAGCACCTCTGACAGTGCAATGCTTCCTCAGGACTGCACTGAGAGTTTTAGCCGAGATTATGGGCTCAATTCTGTGGAGTGGGACTTCAACCATCTGAGTCAGAGTCAAGAGTGATACCATTGAGCCAAGGCTGAGGTGATACAGGCACGAAGGTCATGAGTGTCGGGTGTGGTTCACAAGGGGATATCACTGTTACAACCTCAGGTCTTCCTATGGTATGAGTAGATCTTAAATCTGAACAAAGCAAACTATGTAGGTATGGGGGTGAGTTGGCTCAGATAGATTGGGAAAATAGATTAAAAGATATGATGGTAGATAAGCAATGGCAAACATTTAAAGAGTTAATTCATAATATGCAACAAATATACATTCCAGTAAAGACTAAAAAAAGGGAAAAGTGGGCATACCATGGCTGACAAGAGAAATTAAAGATGGTATTCCATTAAAGGAAGAGGCTTATAATGTTACCAAAAAGAATAGTAAGCCTGAGGATTGGGTAGAAATGATGACCAAGAAATTGACAAAAAGAAACAGAATAGGAGAGTAAACTAACAAAAGACACAAAAACAGATTGTTACAGTTTCCACAGTTATGTCACAAGGAGATTAACAAGAATCAACATGAGTACCTTCGAGGTAGAGACGGGAGAAATTATAACAGGAAATAAGGAACCAGCAGAGACATTAAACAAATACTTTGTATCAGTCAGTCTTCAGGGTCAAAGACAAAAATACATTCTGGAAGTAGTGGGGAACCAAGTGTCTAGTTGAGGAATTTAGGGATATTATTATTCGTAAAGAATTTGTACCGGAGAAATTAATGCAAATTAAAAATCGACAAATCCCCTTGACCTGATGGCCTGCATGCTTAAAGTTTTAAAAGAGGTAGCTGTAGAGATGGTGGATGTATTGGTTTTAATGTTCCAGAATTTCCTCGATTCTAGAACGGTTCCCATGGATTGGAAGGCAGTAAAACATAACCTCACTATTCAAGAAACAAGGGAGAGAGAAAACCGGGAGCTGTCGACCAAATTGCCTGACATCAGTATTAGGGAAAATGCTAGAATCTATTATCAGGAACGTGATAACAGAGCACTTAGAAAATCATCATATGATTCAGCAGAGTCAACATGGATTTATGAATGGGAAATCGTGTTTAACAAATCTGCTGGAGTTTTTTGAGGGCGTAACTTGCAGGGTAAATAAGGGGGAAGCAGTGAATGTAGTATATTTGGATTTTCGGAAAGCATTCGATAAGGTACCACATGAGAGATTATTACACAAAGGTTGGATTCATAGGATTGGGGGTAAACATGGATTTAGGATTGGTTAATGAACGGAAAACAGAGAGTAGGAATAAATGGGTCATTTCAGGTTGCAGGGAGACCAGAAGGATCAGTGCTTGGGCCTCAGCTATTTACAGTCTATGTAAATAACTTAGATGAGGGGACTGATTGTAATATATCCAGGTTTACTGATGATACAAGGTTAGATGGAAAAGTAAGCGGTGAGGAGGACACAAAGAGGCTGCAAAGGGACATGGACAGAATAACTGATTGGGCAAGAATTTGGCTGATGGAACATAATGTGGGGAAGTGTGAAGTTATCCACTTCAGAAGAAAAAATAGTAAAGCAGAATACCATTTAATTGGTGAGAAACTGGGAAATGTTGTTATTTAGAGGGACCTGGGAGTTATTGTGCACAATTCATAGAAAGTTGAAATGCAGGTGCAGCAAGCAATTGGGAAAGCAATTGGTATCTTGGCTTTAAGTACAAAGGATTGGAGTATAAGAGTGAAGAAGTCTTACTGCAATTGTAGAGGGTCTTGGTGAGGCCACACCTGAAGTACTGTGTACAGTTTTGGTCTCCTTACCTAAGGAAGGATATATTTGTCTTGGAAGGAGTGCAATGAAGGTTCACTAGATTGACTTCAGGGATGAGGGGATTGTCCTATGAGACATTGAGTAGAATGGGCCTATCTACCCTCGAGTTCAGAAGAATGAGAGGTGATATCATTGAAATATATAAGACTGTTAAGGGGCCTGATAGAGTAGATACTGAGGGGCTGTTTCCCATGGCTGGGAAGTCACAAACTAGGGGACATAGTCTCAGAATAAAAGGTCAGCCATTCAGGACTGAAAAGTGGAGAAACCTCTTCACTGAAAGGGTTGTGGATCTTTGGAATCCTCTACCCCTCAGTCATTGAGTATATTCAAGACAGAGATCAATAGATTTTTGACTACTGAGGGGATTAAGGGATATTGAGATAATGCAGGAAAGTAAAAGGTCAGTCATGATCATATTGAATGGTGGAGCAGGCTTGAACGGTCAAATGGCCTCCTCCTGCTCCTATTTCTGATGTTTTAATGCTCTAATGTAGATACTCAACAGTGAGAGCCAACTACCTTCATAACAAGATGGTCAGATGACTCAATGTGATTACTGATATTGAACCTGGGAAGGGATCTATGGCAGATCTGGACTGTAACAAAGGATATGTGATAGGTGTACATGATGATAAAATAACAAGGAAAGGTGAGCATCAATTGACTGTTCCCATTGACAAGAGCATATGCACCATGGGTAGAATGACCTGCTCCAGCTACACCATCAGATGTCTGAATAACACACCCACACCAGGAATACTGTCTAAAGTATCAGGACTGTACCTACAGCAGTAACATCACAGGGTGTCTCTGTATCACACCCACACCAGGAATACTGTCTAAAGTATCAGGACTGTACCTACAGCAGTAACATCACAGGGTGTCTCTGTATCACACCCACACCAGGAGCACTGTCTAAAGTATCAGGACTGTACCTACAGCAGTAACATCACAGGGTGTCTCTGTATCACACCCACACCAGGAATACTGTCTAAAGTATTAGTACTGTATTTGCAACAGTAACAGTAGGTGTTTTTTAAAATATTCTATTATGGGATGTGAGCATCGCTGGCAAGCCCAACATTTATTGCCCATCCCAGATAGCCCTTGAGCAGAAGGTGGTGGTGAGCTGCCTTCTTGAACTGCTGCAGTCCATGTGGGGTAGGTACACCCACAGTGCTGTTAGGAAGGGAGTTCCAGGATTTTGACCCAGCGACAGTGAAGGAACGGCGATATAGTTCCAAGTCAGGATGGTGTGTGACTTAGAGGGGAACTTGCAGGTGGTGGTGTTCCCATGCATCTGCTACCCTTGTCCTTCTAGGTGGTAGAGGTCGCAGGTTTGGAAGGTGTTGTCGAAGGAGCCTTGGTGAATTGCTGCAGTGCATCTTGTAGATGGTACACACTACTGCTACAGTGCACCGGTGGTGGAGGGAGTGAATGTTTAAAGTGGTAGTTAGGGTGTTGATCAAACAAGTTGCTTTGTCCTGGATAGCGTCGAGCTTCTTGAGTGTTGTTTGAGCTGCACTCATCCATGCAAGTATTCCATCACACTCCTGACTTCTGCCTTGTAGTTGGTGGACTGGCTTTGAGGTGTCCGGAGGTGAATTTCTTGCAGCAGAATTTCCAGCCTCTGACCTGCTCTTGTAGCACAGTATTTACATGGCTAATCCAATTAAGTTTCTGGTCAATAGTAATTCCCAGGATGTTGATGATGGGGGAATCAGTCTTGGTAATGCCATTGAATGTCAAGGGCAGATGATTAGAACATAGAACATAGAACATTACAGCGCAGTACAGGCCCTTCGGCCCTCGATGTTGCGCCGACCTGTGAAACCATCTGACCTAAACTATTCCATTTACATCCATATGTATAGATTCCCTCGTTGGGGATGGTCATTGCCTGGCATTTATGTGGTGTGAATGTTACTTATCACTGATCAGCCCGTGTATCACACACACACATACCAGTAACACTGTCCAAGGTAATATTCTGTCTATCTACATCTATGTTTCTCTCTCTCTTTCGCTCATTCTCTCATTATGTATTTATTTATATAAGATGTGCGAGTCTCCAAATAGGTTCATTATTATGTGGAACATTCCCCATTACAATTTCACTGTTGAATTTCCAGTAGCTGTTACTGATTTGCAGAATTGTGCCGGGGTTCAGAATCAGGAGGAAGAGGTACCTTTTACCGATCACCCACCCAGACACAGGTCAGTGGTTTGCTCACAGAACCGGTCACTGCTGTCCTCAAGATCAACAGCGGAAACGCCTGTTTAGACAGAGTCCTTATCAGCAACAAGCAGCAACACACAGTCACCCAGAACTAAACTAAACTCACTCCAGCAGCAATGATTGATAGAAACCGCACTCTAAATGTTTCCCTGACTGGGCTGGAGTTTCTAAGCTGCCTGTGATACCCAGCCTGGAATGTCCCACCTCCTGTGTTTTCCATCCTGTTTCCCTTTAGGCTGTGTTGTGAAGCCTGGCCCAGGGTTCACTGAGGCTGCCCCAAGTTCGACTAACCAATTACTGATGGGATTTAAGGAGAGTGGGATCTTTTCCCCAGTATGTTTGACAAGGGTTGATGTAATGGACAGTGTTCCTCACAATGGGGTGCAGTGCTGCAGTGGTTGTGTTACCGGACCCGGAATCAAGAAGCCTGGATTAATCCAGTAAATTCATAAATCCCACCAGTCTGAGAATTCGAAATTCAGTTTAAATTGATAAAAATCATGTTGAGAGGTGGGGTTTTAAATGCTCGGATTTGTGGAATACAACTTGCTTTCAACTGATCCACAGCTTTAGGATATAAACAACCATCCACAATCCAGTTATAAACAAATTATTCAACTGGAATGTAAGCACAGAACTGAAGGAAGGAGCTGGGTGAATATTATTATTCCAGTAGTTCAGGGGCAGGTTCTGATAGAGATAATCAGTACTGCAAGGGACAGAATGGATCCTGTCAGGGGGGAATGATCCAGACACATTCTTGATGGAGATGTGAGGATTGATGATTATTCAGGAGATTTCTTTGATTGTATTTGGCAGTCGGGGAGCTTTTCGACAGAGATTTTCCTCAGACGATTAAATACAATGGGTACAGTTGATGATGGGGAGAGTGTACATAGTATGTGAAAGGGGATAAACGGGTGGGTAGTCCCAGGACAGTGTAGATTGTACATGGACTGTGGAAGGTGATTAAATGGGTGGGTAGTCCCAGGACAGTGTGGATTGTACATGGACTTTGGAAGGTGATTAAATGGGTGGGTAGTCCCAGGACAGAGTAGATTGTACATGGACTGTGGAAGGTGATTAAATGGGTGGGTAGTCCCAGGACAGTGTAGATTGTGCATGGACTGTGGAAGGTGATTAAATGGGTGGGTAGTCCCAGGACAGTGTAGATTGTACATGGACTGTGGAAGGTGATTAAATGGGTGGGTAGTCCCAGGACAGTGCAGATTGTACATGGACTTTGGAAGGTGATTAAATGGGTGTGTAGTCCCAGGACAGTGTAGATTGGATATGGACTGTGGAAGGAGATTAAACAGGTGGGTAGTCCCAGGACAGTGTGGATTGTACATGGACTGAGGAAGGAGATTAAATGGGTGGGTAGTCCCAGGACAGTGTGGATTGTACATGGACTGTGGAAGGAGATTAAATGGGTGGGTAGTCCCAGGACAGTGTGGATTGTACATGGACTGTGGAAGGAGATTAAATGGGTGGGTAGTCCCAGGACAGTGTGGATTGTACATGGACTGTGGAAGGAGATTAAATGGGTGGGTAGTCCCAGGACGGTGTAGATTGTACATGGACTGTGGAAGGAGATTAAATGGGTGGGTAGTCCCAGACAGTGTGGATTGTACATGGACTGTGGAAGGAGATTAAATGGGTGGGTAGTCCCAGGACAGTGTGGATTGTACATGGACTGTGGAAGGAGATTAAATGGGTGGGTAGTCCCAGGACAGTGTGGATTGTACATGGACTGTGGAAGGAGATTAAATGGGTGGGTAGTCCCAGGACGGTGTAGATTGTACATGGACTGTGGAAGGAGATTAAATGGGTGGGTAGTCCCAGACAGTGTGGATTGTACATGGACTGTGGAAGGAGATTAAATGGGTGGGTAGTCCCAGGACAGTGTGGATTGTACATGGACTGTGGAAGGAGATTAAATGGGTGGGTAGTCCCAGGACGGTGTAGATTGTACATGGACTGTGGAAGGAGATTAAATGGGTGGGTAGTCCCAGACAGTGTGGATTGTACATGGACTGTGGAAGGAGATTAAATGGGTGGGTAGTCCCAGGACAGTGTGGATTGTACATGGACTGAGGAAGGAGATTAAATGGGTGGGTAGTCCCAGGACGGTGTAGATTGTACATGGACTGTGGAAGGTGATTAACTGGGTGGGTAGTCCCAGGACAGTGTAGATTGTACATGGACTGTGGAAGGTGATTAACTGGGTGGGTAGTCCCAGGACAGTGTGGATTGTACATGGACAGTGGAAGGTGATTAAATGGGTGGGTAGTCCCAGGACGGTGTAGATTGTACATGGACTGTGGAAGGTGATTAAATGGGTGGGTAGTCCCAGGACAGTGTGGATTGTACATGGACAGTGGAAGGTGATTAACTGGGTGGGTAGTCCCAGGACAGTGTAGATTGTACATGGACTGTGGAAGGTGATTAAATGGGTGGGTAGTCCCAGGACAGTGTAGATTGTACATGGACTGTGGAAGGTGATTAAATGGGTGGGTAGTCCCAGGACAGTGTGGATTGTACATGGACAGTGGAAGGTGATTAACTGGGTGGGTAGTCCCAGGACAGTGTAGATTGTACATGGACTGTGGAAGGTGATTAAATGGGTGGGTAGTCCCAGGACAGTGTAGATTGTACATGGACTGTGGAAGGTGATTAAATGGGTGGGTAGTCCCAGGACAGTGTAGATTGTACATGGACTGTGGAAGGAGATTAAACAGGTGGGTAGTCCCAGGACAGTGTGGATTGTACATGGACTGTGGAAGGTGATTAAATGGGTGGGTAGTCCCAGGACAGTGTAGATTGTACATGGACTGTGGAAGGTGATTAAATGGGTGGGTAGTCCCAGGACAGTGTAGATTGTACATGGACTGTGGAAGGAGATTAAACAGGTGGGTAGTCCCAGGACAGTGTGGATTGTACATGGACTGTGGAAGGTGATTAAATGGGTGGGTAGTCCCAGACAGTGTGGATTGTACATGGACTGTGGAAGGAGATTAAATGGGTGGGTAGTCCCAGACAGTGTGGATTGTACATGGACTGTGGAAGGAGATTAAATGGGTGGGTAGTCCCAGGACAGTGTGGATTGTACATGGACTGTGGAAGGAGATTAAATGGGTGGGTAGTCCCAGGACAGTGTAGATTGTACATGGACTGTGGAAGGAGATTAAATGGGTGGGTAGTCCCAGGACAGTGTGGATTGTACATGGACAGTGGAAGGTGATTAACTGGGTGGGTAGTCCCAGGACAGTGTGGATTGTACATGGACTGTGGAAGGTGATTAAATGGGTGGGTAGTCCCAGGACAGTGTGGATTGTACATGGACTGTGGAAGGAGATTAAATGGGTGGGTAGTCCCAGGACAGTGTAGATTGTACATGGACAGTGGAAGGTGATTAACTGGGTGGGTAGTCCCAGGACAGTGTGGATTGTACATGGACTGTGGAAGGTGATTAAATGGGTGGGTAGTCCCAGGACAGTGTGGATTGTACATGGACTGTGGAAGGAGATTAAATGGGTGGGTAGTCCCAGGACAGTGTAGATTGTACATGGACTGTGGAAGGAGATTAAATGGGTGGGTAGTCCCAGGACAGTGTGGATTGTACATGGACAGTGGAAGGTGATTAACTGGGTGGGTAGTCCCAGGACAGTGTGGATTGTACATGGACTGTGGAAGGAGATTAAATGGGTGGGTAGTCCCAGGACAGTGTGGATTGTACATGGACTGTGGAAGGTGATTAAATGGGTGGGTAGTCCTAGGACAGTGTAGATTGTACATGGACTGTGGAAGGAGATTAAATGGGTGGGTAGTCCCAGGACTGTGTAGATTGTACATGGACTGTGGAAGGTGATTAAATGGGTGGGTAGTCCCAGGACTGTGTAGATTGTACATGGACTGTGGAAGGTGATTAAATGGGTGGGTAGTCCCAGGACAGTGTAGATTGTACATGGACTGTGGAAGGTGATTAAATGGGTGGGTAGTCCTAGGACAGTGTAGATTGTACATGGACTGTGGAAGGAGATTAAATGGGTGGGTAGTCCCAGGACAGTGTAGATTGTACATGGACAGTGGAAGGTGATTAACTGGGTGGGTAGTCCCAGGACAGTGTGGATTGTACATGGACTGTGGAAGGAGATTAAATGGGTGGGTAGTCCCAGGACAGTGTAGATTGTACATGGACTGTGGAAGGAGATTAAAAGGGTGGGTAGTCCCAGGACAGTGTGGATTGTACATGGACTGTGGAAGGTGATTAAATGGGTGGGTAGTCCCAGGACAGTGTAGATTGTACATGGACTGTGGAAGGAGATTAAATGGGTGGGTAGTCCCAGGACAGTGTAGATTGTACATGGACTGTGGAAGGTGATTAAATGGGTGGGTAGTCCCAGGACAGTGTAGATTGTACATGGACTGTGGAAGGTGATTAAATGGGTGGGTAGTCCCAGGACAGTGTAGATTGTACATGGACTGTGGAAGGAGATTAAATGGGTGGGTAGTCTCAGAACAGTGTAGATTGTACATGGACTGTGGAAGGAGATTAAATGGGTGGGTAGTCCTAGGACAGTGTAGATTGTACATGGACTGTGGAAGGAGATTAAATGGGTGGGTAGTCCTAGGACAGTGTAGATTGTACATGGACTGTGGAAGGAGATTAAATGGGTGGGTAGTCCCAGAACAGTGTAGATTGTACATGGACTGTGGAAGGAGATTAAATGGGTGGGTAGTCCCAGGACAGTGTAGATTGTACATGGACTGTGGAAGGAGATTAAATGGGTGGGTAGTCCCAGAACAGTGTAGATTGTACATGGACTGTGGAAGGAGATTAAATGGGTGGGTAGTCCCAGGACAGTGTAGATTGTACATGGACTGTGGAAGGAGATTAAATGGGTGGGTAGTCCCAGGACTGTGTAGATTGTACATGGACTGTGGAAGGTGATTAAATGGGTGGGTAGTCCCAGGACAGTGTAGATTGTACATGGACTGTGGAAGGAGATTAAATGTGTGGGTAGTCCTAGGACAGTGGGGATTGTACATGGACTGTGGAAGGAGATTAAATGGGTGGGTAGTCCCAGGACAGTGTAGATTGTACATGGACTGTGGAAGGAGATTAAATGGGTGGGTAGTCCTAGGACAGTGTAGATTGTACATGGACTGTGGAAGGTGATTAAATGGGTGGGTAGTCCCAGGACAGTGTGGATTGTACATGGACTGTGGAAGGTGATTAAATGGGTGGGTAGTCCCAGGACAGTGCAGATTGTACATGGACTGTGGAAGGTGATTCAATGGGTGGGTAGTCCCAGGACAGTGCAGATTGTACATGGACTGTGGAAGGTGATTAAATGTGTGGGTAGTCCCAGGACAGTGTAGATTGTGCATGGACTGTGGAAGGTGATTAAATGTGTGGGTAGTCCTAGGACAGTGCAGATTGTACATGGACTGTGGAAGGTGATTAAATGGGTGGGTAGTCCCAGGACAGTGTAGATTGTACATGGACAGTGGAAGGTGATTAAATGGGTGGGTAGTCCCAGGACAGTGTGGATTGTACATGGACTGTGGAAGGTGATTAAATGTGTGGGTAGTCCCAGGACAGTGCAGATTGTACATGGACTGTGGAAGGTGATTAAATGGGTGGGTAGTCCCAGGACAGTGTAGATTGTACATGGACTGTGGAAGGTGATTAAATGGGTGGGTAGTCCCAGGACAGTGCAGATTGTACATGGACTGTGGAAGGTGATTAAATGGGTGGGTAGTCCCAGGACAGTGTAGATTGTACATGGACTGTGGAAGGTGATTAAATGGGTGGGTAGTCCCAGGACAGTGCAGATTGTACATGGACTGTGGAAGGTGATTAAATGGGTGGGTAGTCCCAGGACAGTGTAGATTGTACATGGACTGTGGAAGGTGATTAAATGGGTGGGTAGTCCCAGGACAGTGTATATTGTACATGGACTGTGGAAGGTGATTAAATGTGTGGGTAGTCCCAGGACAGTGCAGATTGTACATGGACTGTGGAAGGTGATTAAATGGGTGGGTAGTCCCAGGACAGTGCAGATTGTACATGGACTGTGGAAGGTGATTAAATGTGTGGGTAGTCCCAGGACAGTGCAGATTGTACATGGACTGTGGAAGGTGATTAAATGGGTGGGTAGTCCCAGGACAGTGCAGATTGTACATGGACTGTGGAAGGTGGTTAAATGGGTGGGTAGTCCCAGGACAGTGTATATTGTACATGGACTGTGGAAGGTGATTAAATGGGTGGGTAGTCCCAGGACAGTGTAGATTGTACATGGACTGTGGAAGGTGATTAAATGTGTGGGTAGTCCCAGGACAGTGCAGATTGTACATGGACTGTGGAAGGTGATTAAATGGGTGGGTAGTCCCAGAACAGTGTAGATTGTACATGGACTGTGGAAGGTGATTAAATGGGTGGGTAGTCCCAGGACAGTGCAGATTGTACATGGACTGTGGAAGGTGATTAAATGGGTGGGTAGTCCCAGAACAGTGTAGATTGTACATGGACTGTGGAAGGTGATTAAATGTGTGGGTAGTCCCAGGACAGTGCAGATTGTACATGGACTGTGGAAGGTGATTAAATGGGTGGGTAGTCCCAGAACAGTGTAGATTGTACATGGACTGTGGAAGGTGATTAAATGGGTGGGTAGTCCCAGGACAGTGTAGATTGTACATGGACTGTGGAAGGTGATTAAATGGGTGGGTAGTCCCAGGACAGTGCAGATTGTACATGGACTGTGGAAGGTGATTAAATGTGTGGGTAGTCCCAGGACAGTGCAGATTGTACATGGACTGTGGAAGGTGATTAAATGGGTGGGTAGTCCCAGGACAGTGCAGATTGTACATGGACTGTGGAAGGTGATTAAATGGGTGGGTAGTCCCAGAACAGTGTAGATTGTACATGGACTGTGGAAGGTGATTAAATGGGTGGGTAGTCCCAGGACAGTGTAGATTGTACATGGACTGTGGAAGGTGATTAAATGTGTGGGTAGTCCCAGGACAGTGCAGATTGTACATGGACTGTGGAAGGTGATTAAATGTGTGGGTAGTCCCAGGACAGTGCAGATTGTACATGGACTGTGGAAGGTGATTAAATGGGTGGGTAGTCCCAGGACAGTGCAGATTGTACATGGACTGTGGAAGGTGATTAAATGGGTGGGTAGTCCCAGAACAGTGTAGATTGTACATGGACTGTGGAAGGTGATTAAATGGGTGGGTAGTCCCAGGACAGTGTAGATTGTACATGGACTGTGGAAGGAGATTAAATGGGTGGGTAGTCCCAGGACAGTGTAGATTGTACATGGACTGTGGAAGGTGATTAAATGGGTGGGTAGTCCCAGGACAGTGTAGATTGTACATGGACTGTGGAAGGTGATTAAATGGGTGGGTAGTCCCAGGACAGTGTGGATTGTACATGGACTGTGGAAGGAGATTAAATGGGTGGGTAGTCCCAGGACAGTGTAGATTGTACATGGACTGTGGAAGGTGATTAAATGGGTGGGTAGTCCCAGGACAGTGTAGATTGTACATGGACTGTGGAAGGAGATTAAATGGGTGGGTAGTCCCAGGACAGTGTAGATTGTACATGGACTGTGGAAGGAGATTAAATGGGTGGGTAGTCCCAGGACAGTGTAGATTGTACATGGACTGTGGAAGGTGATTAAATGGGTGGGTAGTCCCAGGACAGTGTAGATTGTACATGGACTGTGGAAGGTGATTAAATGGGTGGGTAGTCCCAGGACAGTGTGGATTGTACATGGACTGTGGAAGGAGATTAAATGGGTGGGTAGTCCCAGGACAGTGTAGATTGTACATGGACTGTGGAAGGTGATTAACTGGGTGGGTAGTCCCAGGACAGTGTGGATTGTACATGGACTGTGGAAGGAGATTAAATGGGTGGGTAGTCCCAGGACAGTGTAGGTTGTACATGGACTGTGGAAGGAGATTAAAAGGGTGGGTAGTCCCAGGACAGTGTGGATTGTACATGGACTGTGGAAGGTGATTAAATGGGTGGGTAGTCCCAGGACAGTGTGGATTGTACATGGACTGTGGAAGGTGATTAAATGGGTGGGTAGTCCCAGGACAGTGTAGATTGTACATGGACTGTGGAAGGAGATTAAATGGGTAGGTAGTCCCAGGACAGTGTGGATTGTACATGGACTGTGGAAGGAGATTAAATGGGTGGGTAGTCCCAGGACAGTGTAGATTGTACATGGACTGTGGAAGGTGATTAAATGTGTGGGTAGTCCCAGGACAGTGTAGATTGTACATGGACTGTGGAAGGAGATTAAATGGGTGGGTAGTCCCAGGACTGTGTAGATTGTACATGGACTGTGGAAGGTGATTAAATGTGTGGGTAGTCCCAGGACAGTGTAGATTGTACATGGACTGTGGAAGGTGATTAAATGGGTGGGTAGTCCCAGGACAGTGTAGATTGTGCATGGACTGTGGAAGGAGATAAAATGGGTGGGTAGTCCCAGGACTGTGTAGATTGTACATGGACTGTGGAAGGTGATTAAATGGGTGGGTAGTCCTAGGACAGTGTAAATTGTACATGGACTGTGGAAGGAGATTAAATGGGTGGGTAGTCCCAGGACAGTGTAGATTGTACATGGACTGTGGAAGGAGATTAAATGGGTGGGTAGTCCCAGGACAGTGTAGATTGTACATGGACTGTGGAAGGAGATTAAATGGGTGGGTAGTCCCAGGACAGTGTAGATTGTACATGGACTGTGGAAGGAGATTAAATGGGTGGGTAGTCCCAGGACAGTGCAGATTGTACATGGACTGTGGAAGGTGATTAAATGTGTGGGTAGTCCCAGGACAGTGCAGATTGTACATGGACTGTGGAAGGTGATTAAATGGGTGGGTAGTCCCAGGACAGTGCAGATTGTACATGGACTGTGGAAGGTGATTAAATGTGTGGCTAGTCCCAGGACAGTGCAGATTGTACATGGACTGTGGAAGGTGATTAAATGTGTGGGTAGTCCCAGGACAGTGCAGATTGTACATGGACTGTGGAAGGTGATTAAATGTGTGGGTAGTCCCAGGACAGTGCAGATTGTACATGGACTGTGGAAGGTGATTAAATGGGTGGGTAGTCCCAGGACAGTGCAGATTGTACATGGACTGTGGAAGGTGATTAAATGTGTGGCTAGTCCCAGGACAGTGCAGATTGTACATGGACTGTGGAAGGTGATTAAATGGGTGGGTAGTCCCAGGACAGTGCAGATTGTACATGGACTGTGGAAGGTGATTAAATGTGTGGCTAGTCCCAGGACAGTGCAGATTGTACATGGACTGTGGAAGGTGATTAAATGTGTGGGTAGTCCCAGGACAGTGCAGATTGTACATGGACTGTGGAAGGTGATTAAATGTGTGGGTAGTCCCAGGACAGTGCAGATTGTACATGGACTGTGGAAGGTGATTAAATGGGTGGGTAGTCCCAGGACAGTGCAGATTGTACATGGACTGTGGAAGGTGATTAAATGTGTGGGTAGTCCCAGGACAGTGTAGATTGTACATGGACTGTGGAAGGTGATTAAATGTGTGGGTAGTCCCAGGACAGTGCAGATTGTACATGGACTGTGGAAGGTGATTAAATGTGTGGGTAGTCCCAGGACAGTGCAGATTGTACATGGACTGTGGAAGGTGATTAAATGGGTGGGTAGTCCCAGGACAGTGTAGATTGTACATGGACTGTGGAAGGAGATTAAATGGGTGGGTAGTCCCAGGACAGTGTAGATTGTACATGGACTGTGGAAGGAGATTAAATGTGTGGGTAGTCCCAGGACAGTGTAGATTGTACATGGACTGTGGAAGGTGATTAAATGGGTGGGTAGTCCCAGGACAGTGTAGATTGTACATGGACTGTGGAAGGAGATTAAATGGGTGGGTAGTCCCAGGACAGTGTAGATTGTACATGGACTGTGGAAGGTGATTAAATGGGTGGGTAGTCCCAGGACAGTGTAGATTGTACATGGACTGTGGAAGGTGATTAAATGGGTGGGTAGTCCCAGGACAGTGTAGATTGTACATGGACTGTGGAAGGTGATTAACTGGGTGGGTAGTCCCAGGACAGTGTGGATTGTACATGGACTGTGGAAGGTGATTAAATGGGTGGGTAGTCCCAGGACAGTGTAGATTGTACATGGACTGTGGAAGGTGATTAAATGGGTGGGTAGTCCCAGGACAGTGTAGATTGTACATGGACTGTGGAAGGTGATTAAATGGGTGGGTAGTCCCAGGACAGTGTAGATTGTACATGGACTGTGGAAGGTGATTAACTGGGTGGGTAGTCCCAGGACAGTGTGGATTGTACATGGACTGTGGAAGGAGATTAAACGGGTGGGTAGTCCCAGGACTGTGTAGATTGTACATGGACTGTGGAAGGTGATTAAATGGGTGGGTAGTCCGAGGACAGTGTAAATTGTACATGGACTGTGGAAGGAGATTAAATGGGTGGGTAGTCCCAGGACAGTGTAGATTGTACATGGACTGTGGAAGGAGATTAAATGGGTGGGTAGTCCCAGAACAGTGTAGATTGTACATGGACTGTGGAAGGAGATTAAATGGGTGGGTAGTCCCAGGACAGTGTGGATTGTACATGGACTGTGGAAGGTGATTAAATGGGTGGGTAGTCCCAGAACAGTGTAGATTGTACATGGACTGTGGAAGGAGATTAAATGGGTGGGTAGACCCAGGACAGTGTAGATTGTACATGGACTGTGGAAGGAGATTAAATGGGTGGGTAGTCCCAGGACAGTGCAGATTGTACATGGACTGTGGAAGGTGATTAAATGTGTGGGTAGTCCCAGGACAGTGCAGATTGTACATGGACTGTGGAAGGTGATTAAATGGGTGGGTAGTCCCAGGACAGTGCAGATTGTACATGGACTGTGGAAGGTGATTAAATGTGTGGCTAGTCCCAGGACAGTGCAGATTGTACATGGACTGTGGAAGGTGATTAAATGTGTGGGTAGTCCCAGGACAGTGCAGATTGTACATGGACTGTGGAAGGTGATTAAATGTGTGGGTAGTCCCAGGACAGTGCAGATTGTACATGGACTGTGGAAGGTGATTAAATGGGTGGGTAGTCCCAGGACAGTGCAGATTGTACATGGACTGTGGAAGGTGATTAAATGTGTGGGTAGTCCCAGGACAGTGTAGATTGTACATGGACTGTGGAAGGTGATTAAATGGGTGGGTAGTCCCAGGACAGTGTAGATTGTACATGGACTGTGGAAGGTGATTAAATGGGTGGGTAGTCCCAGGACAGTGTAGATTGTACATGGACTGTGGAAGGTGATTAAATGTGTGGGTAGTCCCAGGACAGTGCAGATTGTACATGGACTGTGGAAGGTGATTAAATGTGTGGGTAGTCCCAGGACAGTGCAGATTGTACATGGACTGTGGAAGGTGATTAAATGGGTGGGTAGTCCCAGGACAGTGTAGATTGTACATGGACTGTGGAAGGTGATTAAATGGGTGGGTAGTCCCAGGACAGTGTAGATTGTACATGGACTGTGGAAGGTGATTAAATGTGTGGGTAGTCCCAGGACAGTGTAGATTGTACATGGACTGTGGAAGGTGATTAAATGGGTGGGTAGTCCCAGGACAGTGCAGATTGTACATGGACTGTGGAAGGTGATTAAATGTGTGGGTAGTCCCAGGACAGTGTAGATTGTACATGGACTGTGGAAGGTGATTAAATGGGTGGGTAGTCCCAGGACAGTGTAGATTGTACATGGACTGTGGAAGGTGATTAAATGTGTGGGTAGTCCCAGGACAGTGTAGATTGTACATGGACTGTGGAAGGTGATTAAATGGGTGGGTAGTCCCAGGACAGTGCAGATTGTACATGGACTGTGGAAGGTGATTAAATGGGTGGGTAGTCCCAGGACAGTGCAGATTGTACATGGACTGTGGAAGGTGATTAAATGTGTGGGTAGTCCCAGGACAGTGTAGATTGTACATGGACTGTGGAAGGTGATTAAATGGGTGGGTAGTCCCAGGACAGTGTAGATTGTACATGGACTGTGGAAGGTGATTAAATGTGTGGGTAGTCCCAGGACAGTGTAGATTGTACATGGACTGTGGAAGGTGATTAAATGGGTGGGTAGTCCCAGGACAGTGCAGATTGTACATGGACTGTGGAAGGTGATTAAATGGGTGGGTAGTCCCAGGACAGTGCAGATTGTACATGGACTGTGGAAGGTGATTAAATGTGTGGGTAGTCCCAGGACAGTGTAGATTGTACATGGACTGTGGAAGGTGATTAAATGGGTGGGTAGTCCCAGGACTGTGTAGATTGTACATGGACTGTGGAAGGTGATTAAATGTGTGGGTAGTCCCAGGACAGTGTAGATTGTACATGGACTGTGGAAGGAGATTAAATGGGTGGGTAGTCCCAGAACAGTGTAGATTGTACATGGACTGTGGAAGGTGATTAAATGGGTGGGTAGTCCCAGGACAGTGTAGATTGTACATGGACTGTGGAAGGAAATTAAATGGGTGGGTAGTCCCAGGACAGTGTAGATTGTACATGGACTGTGGAAGGTGATTAAATGGGTGGGTAGTCCCAGAACAGTGTAGATTGTACATGGACTGTGGAAGGTGATTAAATGGGTGGGTAGTCCCAGGACAGTGTAGATTGTACATGGACTGTGGAAGGTGATTAAATGGGTGGGTAGTCCCAGAACAGTGTAGATTGTACATGGACTGTGGAAGGTGATTAAATGGGTGGGTAGTCCCAGAACAGTGTAGATTGTACATGGACTGTGGAAGGTGATTAAATGGGTGGGTAGTCCCAGGACAGTGTAGATTGTACATGGACTGTGGAAGGTGATTAAATGGGTGGGTAGTCCCAGGACAGTGTAGATTGTACATGGACTGTGGAAGGTGATTAAATGGGTGGGTAGACCCAGGACAGTGTAGATTGTACATGGACTGTGGAAGGTGATTAAATGGGTGGGTAGTCCCAGGACAGTGTAGATTGTACATGGACTGTGGAAGGAGATTAAATGGGTGGGTAGTCCCAGGACAGTGTAGATTGTACATGGACTGTGGAAGTTGATTAAATGGGTGGGTAGTCCCAGGACAGTGTAGATTGTACATGGACTGTGGAAGGTGATTAAATGGGTGGGTAGTCCCAGGACAGTGTAGATTGTACATGGACTGTGGAAGGAGATTAAATGGGTGGGTAGTCCCAGGACAGTGTAGATTGTACATGGACTGTGGAAGGTGATTAAATGGGTGGGTAGTCCCAGGACAGTGTAGATTGTACATGGACTGTGGAAGGTGATTAAATGGGTGGGTAGTCCCAGGACAGTGTAGATTGTACATGGACTGTGGAAGGTGATTAAATGGGTGGGTAGTCCCAGGACAGTGTAGATTGTACATGGACTGTGGAAGGAGATTAAATGGGTGGGTAGTCCCAGGACAGTGTAGATTGTACATGGACTGTGGAAGGTGATTAAATGGGTGGGTAGTCCCAGGACAGTGTAGATTGTACATGGACTGTGGAAGTTGATTAAATGGGTGGGTAGTCCCAGGACAGTGTATATTGTACATGGACTGTGGAAGGAGATTAAATGGGTGGGTAGTCCCAGGACAGTGTAGATTGTACATGGACTGTGGAAGGTGATTAAATGGGTGGGTAGTCCCAGGACAGTGTAGATTGTACATGGACTGTGGAAGGTGATTAAATGGGTGGGTAGTCCCAGGACAGTGTAGATTGTACATGGACTGTGGAAGGTGATTAAATGGGTGGGTAGTCCCAGGACAGTGTAGATTGTACATGGACTGTGGAAGGTGATTAAATTTGTGGGTAGTCCCAGGACAGTGTAGATTGTACATGGACTGTGGAAGGAGATTAAATGGGTGGGTAGTCCCAGGACAGTGTAGATTGTACATGGACTGTGGAAGGTGATTAAATGGGTGGGTAGTCCCAGGACAGTGTAGATTGTACATGGACTGTGGAAGGTGATTAAATTTGTGGGTAGTCCCAGGACAGTGTAGATTGTACATGGACTGTGGAAGGAGATTAAATGGGTGGGTAGTCCCAGGACAGTGTAGATTGTACATGGACTGTGGAAGGTGATTAAATGGGTGGGTAGTCCCAGGACAGTGTGGATTGTACATGGACTGTGGAAGGTGATTAAATGGGTGGCTAGTCCCAGGACAGTGTAGATTGTACATGGACTGTGGAAGGTGATTAAATGGGTGGGTAGTCCCAGGACAGTGTATATTGTACATGGACTGTGGAAGGTGATTAAATGGGTGGGTAGTCCCAGGACAGTGTATATTGTACATGGACTGTGGAAGGTGATTAAATGGGTGGGTAGTCCCAGGACAGTGTAGATTGTACATGGACTGTGGAAGGTGATTAAATGGGTGGCTAGTCCCAGGACAGTGTAGATTGTACATGGACTGTGGAAGGTGATTAAATGGGTGGCTAGTCCCAGGACAGTGTAGATTGTACATGGACTGTGGAAGGTGATTAAATGGGTGGGTAGTCCCAGGACAGTGTAGATTGTACATGGACTGTGGAAGGTGATTAAATGGGTGGGTAGTCCCAGGACAGTGTGGATTGTACATGGACTGTGGAAGGTGATTAAATGGGTGGCTAGTCCCAGGACAGTGTAGATTGTACATGGACTGTGGAAGGTGATTAAATGGGTGGGTAGTCCCAGGACAGTGTATATTGTACATGGACTGTGGAAGGTGATTAAATGGGTGGGTAGTCCCAGGAAAGTGTATATTGTACATGGACTGTGGAAGGTGATTAAATGGGTGGGTAGTCCCAGGACAGTGTGGATTGTACATGGACTGTGGAAGGAGATTAAATGGGTGGGTAGTCCCAGGACAGTGTATATTGTACATGGACTGTGGAAGGTGATTAAATGGGTGGGTAGTCCCAGGACAGTGTAGATTGTACATGGACTGTGGAAGGTGATTAAATGGGTGGGTAGTCCCAGGACAGTGTGGATTGTACATGGACTGTGGAAGGAGATTAAATGGGTGGGTAGTCCCAGGACAGTGTATATTGTACATGGACTGTGGAAGGTGATTAAATGGGTGGGTAGTCCCAGGACAGTGTAGATTGTACATGGACTGTGGAAGGAGATTAAATGGGTGGGTAGTCCCAGGACAGTGTGGATTGTACATGGACTGTGGAAGGTGATTAAATGGGTGGGTAGTCCCAGGACAGTGTGGATTGTACATGGACTGTGGAAGGAGATTAAATGGGTGGGTTGTCCCAGGACAGTGTGGATTGTACATGGACTGTGGAAGGAGATTAAATGGGTGGGTTGTCCCAGGACAGTGTGGATTGTACATGGACTGTGGAAGGTGATTAAATGGGTGGGTAGTCCCAGGACAGTGTGGATTGTACATGGACTGTGGAAGGTGATTAAATGGGTGGGTAGTCCCAGGACAGTGTGGATTGTACATGGACTGTGGAAGGAGATTAAATGGGTGGGTTGTCCCAGGACAGTGTGGATTGTACATGGACTGTGGAAGGAGATTAAATGGGTGGGTAGTCCCAGGACAGTGTAGATTGTACATGGACTGTGGAAGGAGATTAAATGGGTGGGTAGTCCCAGGACTGTGTAGATTGTACATGGACTGTGGAAGGAGATTAAATGGGTGGGTAGTCCCAGGACTGTGTAGATTGTACATGGACTGTGGAAGGTGATTAAATGGGTGGGTAGTCCCAGGACAGTGTATATTGTACATGGACTGTGGAAGGAGATTAAACAGGTGGGTAGTCCCAGGACAGTGTATATTGTACATGGACTGTGGAAGGAGATTAAATGGGTGGGTAGTCCCAGGACTGTGTAGATTGTACATGGACTGTGGAAGGTGATTAAATGGGTGGGTAGTCCCAGGACAGTGTGGATTGTACATGGACTGTGGAAGGAGATTAAATGGGTGGGTAGTCCCAGGACAGTGTATATTGTACATGGACTGTGGAAGGAGATTAAACAGGTGGGTAGTCCCAGGACAGTGTATATTGTACATGGACTGTGGAAGGAGATTAAATGGGTGGGTAATCCCAGGACTGTGTAGATTGTACATGGACTGTGGAAGGAGATTAAATGGGTGGGTAGTCCTAGGACAGTGTAGATTGTACATGGACTGTGGAAGGAGATTAAATGGGTGGGTAGTCCCAGGACAGTGTAGATTGTACATGGACTGTGGAAGGAGATTAAATGGGTGGGTAGTCCCAGGACAGTGTGGATTGTACATGGACTGTGGAAGGTGATTAAATGGGTGGGTAGTCCCAGGACAGTGTAGATTGTACATGGACTGTGGAAGGAGATTAAATGGGTGGGTAGTCCCAGGACAGTGTAGATTGTACATGGACTGTGGAAGGTGATTAAATGGGTGGGTAGTCCCAGGACAGTGTAGATTGTACATGGACTGTGGAAGGAGATTAAATGGGTGGGTAGTCCCAGGACTGTGTAGATTGTACATGGACTGTGGAAGGAGATTAAATGGGTGGGTAGTCCCAGGACAGTGTAGATTGTACATGGACTGTGGAAGGTGATTAAATGGGTGGGTAGTCCCAGGACAGTGTAGATTGTACATGGACTGTGGAAGGTGATTAAATGGGTGGGTAGTCCTAGGAGAGTGTAGATTGTACATGGACTGTGGAAGGTGATTAAATGGGTGGGTAGTCCCAGGACAGTGTAGATTGTACATGGACTGTGGAAGGTGATTAAATGGGTGGGTAGTCCCAGGACGGTGTAGATTGTGCATGGACTGTGGAAGGTGATTAAATGGGTGGGTAGTCCCAGGACAGTGTAGATTGTACATGGACTGTGGAAGGTGATTAAATGGGTGGGTAGTCCCAGGACAGTGTATATTGTACATGGACTGTGGAAGGTGATTAAATGGGTGGGTAGTCCCAGGACAGTGCAGATTGTACATGGACTGTGGAAGGAGATTAAATGGGTGGGTAGTCCCAGGACAGTGTAGATTGTACATGGACTGTGGAAGGAGATTAAATGGGTGGGTAGTCCCAGGACAGTGTAGATTGTACATGGACTGTGGAAGGTGATTAAATGGGTGGGTAGTCCCAGGACAGTGTATATTGTACATGGACTGTGGAAGGTGATTAAATGGGTGGGTAGTCCCAGGACTGTGTAGATTGTACATGGACTGTGGAAGGTGATTAAATGGGTGGGTAGTCCCAGGACAGTGTAGATTGTACATGGACTGTGGAAGGTGATTAAATTTGTGGGTAGTCCCAGGACAGTGTGGATTGTACATGGACTGTGGAAGGTGATTAAATGGGTGGGTAGTCCCAGGACTGTGTAGATTGTACATGAACTGTGGAAGGTGATTAAATGGGTGGGTAGTCCCAGGACAGTGTAGATTGTACATGGACTGTGGAAGGTGATTAAATGGGTGGGTAGTCCCAGGACAGTGTAGATTGTACATGGACTGTGGAAGGTGATTAAATGGGTGGGTAGTCCCAGGACTGTGTAGATTGTACATGGACTGTGGAAGGTGATTAAATGGGTGGGGAGTCCCAGGACAGTGTAGATTGTACATGGACTGTGGAAGGAGATTAAATGGGTGGGTAGTCCCAGGACAGTGCAGATTGTACATGGACTGTGGAAGGTGATTAAATGGGTGGGTAGTCCCAGGACAGTGCAGATTGTACATGGACTGTGGAAGGTGATTAAATGGGTGGGTAGTCCCAGGACAGTGTAGATTGTACATGGACTGTGGAAGGTGATTAAATGGGTGGGTAGTCCCAGGACAGTGCAGATTGTACATGGACTGTGGAAGGTGATTAAATGGGTGGGTAGTCCCAGGACAGTGCAGATTGTACATGGACTGTGGAAGGTGATTAAATGGGTGGGTAGTCCCAGGACAGTGTAGATTGTACATGGACTGTGGAAGGTGATTAAATTTGTGGGTAGTCCCAGGACAGTGTAGATTGTACATGGACAGTGGAAGGAGATTAAATGGGTGGGTAGTCCTAGGAGAGTGTAGATTGTACATGGACTGTGGAAGGAGATTAAATGGGTGGGTAGTCCCAGACAGTGTAGATTGTACATGGACTGTGGAAGGAGATTAAATGGGTGGGTAGTCCTAGGAGAGTGTAGATTGTACATGGACTGTGGAAGGTGATTAAATGGGTGGGTAGTCCCAGGACAGTGTAGATTGTACATGGACTGTGGAAGGTGATTAAATGGGTGGGTAGTCCCAGGACTGTGTAGATTGTACATGGACTGTGGAAGGTGATTAAATGGGTGGGTAGTCCCAGGACAGTGTAGATTGTACATGGACTGTGGAAGGAGATTAAATGGGTGGGTAGTCCCAGGACAGTGTAGATTGTACATGGACTGTGGAAGGTGATTAACTGGGTGGGTAGTCCCAGGACAGTGTAGATTGTACATGGACTGTGGAAGGTGATTAAATGGGTGGGTAGTCCCAGGACAGTGTAGATTGTACATGGACTGTGGAAGGTGATTAAATGGGTGGGTAGTCCCAGGACAGTGTAGATTGTACATGGACTGTGGAAGGTGATTAAATGGGTGGGTAGTCCTAGGACAGTGTAGATTGTACATGGACTGTGGAAGGTGATTAAATGGGTGGGTAGTCCCAGGACAGTGTAGATTGTACATGGACTGTGGAAGGTGATTAAATGGGTGGGTAGTCCCAGGACAGTGTAGATTGTACATGGACTGTGGAAGGTGATTAAATGGGTGGGTAGTCCCAGGACAGTGTAGATTGTACATGGACTGTGGAAGGTGATTAAATGGGTGGGTAGTCCCAGGACAGTGTAGATTGTACATGGACTGTGGAAGGTGATTAAATGGGTGGGTAGTCCCAGGACAGTGTAGATTGTACATGGACTGAGGAAGGTGATTAAATGGGTGGGTAGTCCCAGGACAGTGTAGATTGTACATGGACAGTGGAAGGTGATTAAATGGGTGGGTAGTCCCAGGACAGTGTAGATTGTACATGGACTGTGGAAGGTGATTAAATGGGTGGGTAGTCCCAGGACAGTGTAGATTGTACATGGACTGTGGAAGGTGATTAAATGGGTGGGTAGTCCCAGGACAGTGTAGATTGTACATGGACTGTGGAAGGTGATTAAATGGGTGGGTAGTCCCAGGACAGTGTAGATTGTACATGGACTGTGGAAGGTGATTAAATGGGTGGGTAGTCCTAGGACAGTGTAGATTGTACATGGACTGTGGAAGGTGATTAAATGGGTGGGTAGTCCCAGGACAGTGTAGATTGTACATGGACTGTGGAAGGTGATTAAATGGGTGGGTAGTCCCAGGACAGTGTAGATTGTACATGGACTGTGGAAGGTGATTAAATGGGTGGGTAGTCCCAGGACAGTGTGGATTGTACATGGACTGTGGAAGGAGATTAAATGGGTGGGTAGTCCCAGGACAGTGTAGATTGTACATGGACTGTGGAAGGTGATTAAATTTGTGGGTAGTCCCAGGACAGTGTAGATTGTACATGGACTGTGGAAGGTGATTAAATTTGTGGGTAGTCCCAGGACAGTGTAGATTGTACATGGACTGTGGAAGGTGATTAAATGGGTGGGTAGTCCCAGGACAGTGTAGATTGTACATGGACTGTGGAAGGTGATTAAATTTGTGGGTAGTCCCAGGACAGTGTAGATTGTACATGGACTGTGGAAGGCGATTAAATGGGTGGGTAGTCCCAGGACAGTGTAGATTGTACATGGACTGTGGAAGGTGATTAAATGGGTGGGTAGTCCCAGGACAGTGTAGATTGTACATGGACTGTGGAAGGTGATTAAATGGGTGGGTAGTCCCAGGACAGTGTAGATTGTACATGGACTGTGGAAGGCGATTAAATGGGTGGGTAGTCCCAGGACAGTGTAGATTGTACATGGACTGTGGAAGGCGATTAAATGGGTGGGTAGTCCCAGGACAGTGTAGATTGTACATGGACTGTGGAAGGTGATTAAATGGGTGGGTAGTCCCAGGACAGTGTAGATTGTACATGGACTGTGGAAGGTGATTAAATGGGTGGGTAGTCCCAGGACAGTGTAGATTGTACATGGACTGTGGAAGGCGATTAAATGGGTGGGTAGTCCCAGGACAGTGTAGATTGTACATGGACTGTGGAAGGTGATTAAATGGGTGGGTAGTCCCAGGACAGTGTAGATTGTACATGGACTGTGGAAGGTGATTAAATTTGTGGGTAGTCCCAGGACAGTGTAGATTGTACATGGACTGTGGAAGGCGATTAAATGGGTGGGTAGTCCCAGGACAGTGTAGATTGTACATGGACTGTGGAAGGTGATTAAATGGGTGGGTAGTCCCAGGACAGCGTAGATTGTACATGGACTGTGGAAGGTGATTAAATGGGTGGGTAGTCCCAGGACAGTGCAGATTGTACATGGACTGTGGAAGGTGATTAAATGGGTGGGTAGTCCCAGGACAGTGTAGATTGTACATGGACAGTGGAAGGTGATTAAATGGGTGGGTAGTCCCAGGACAGTGTAGATTGTACATGGACAGTGGAAGGTGATTAAATGGGTGGGTAGTCCCAGGACAGTGTAGATTGTACATGGACTGTGGAAGGTGATTAAATGGGTGGGTAGTCCCAGGACAGCGTAGATTGTACATGGACTGTGGAAGGTGATTAAATGGGTGGGTAGTCCCAGGACAGTGTAGATTGTACATGGACTGTGGAAGGAGATTAAATGGGTGGGTAGTCCCAGGACAGTGCAGATTGTACATGGACTGTGGAAGGTGATTAAATTTGTGGGTAGTCCCAGGACAGTGTAGATTGTACATGGACTGTGGAAGGTGATTAAATGGGTGGGTAGTCCCAGGACAGTGTAGATTGTACATGGACTGTGGAAGGTGATTAAATGGGTGGGTAGTCCCAGGACAGTGTAGATTGTACATGGACTGTGGAAGGTGATTAAATGGGTGGGTAGTCCCAGGACAGCGTAGATTGTACATGGACTGTGGAAGGTGATTAAATGGGTGGGTAGTCCCAGGACAGTGTAGATTGTACATGGACAGTGGAAGGTGATTAAATGGGTGGGTAGTCCCAGGACAGTGTAGATTGTACATGGACTGTGGAAGGAGATTAAATGGGTGGGTAGTCCCAGGACTGTGTAGATTGTACATGGACTGTGGAAGGAGATTAAATGGGTGGGTAGTCCCAGGACAGTGTAGATTGTACATGGACTGTGGAAGGTGATTAAATTTGTGGGTAGTCCCAGGACAGTGTAGATTGTACATGGACTGTGGAAGGTGATTAAATGGGTGGGTAGTCCCAGGACAGTGTAGATTGTACATGGACTGTGGAAGGTGATTAAATGGGTGGGTAGTCCCAGGACAGTGTAGATTGTACATGGACTGTGGAAGGTGATTAAATGGGTGGGTAGTCCCAGGACAGCGTAGATTGTACATGGACTGTGGAAGGTGATTAAATGGGTGGGTAGTCCCAGGACAGTGTGGATTGTACATGGACTGTGGAAGGTGATTAAATGGGTGGGTAGTCCCAGGACAGTGTATATTGTACATGGACTGTGGAAGGTGATTAAATGGGTGGGTAGTCCCAGGACAGTGTGGATTGTACATGGACTGTGGAAGGTGATTAAATGGGTGGGTAGTCCCAGGACAGTGTATATTGTACATGGACTGTGGAAGGTGATTAAATGGGTGGGTAGTCCCAGGACAGTGCAGATTGTACATGGACTGTAGAAGGTGATTAAATGGGTGGGTAGTCCCAGGACAGTGTAGATTGTACATGGACTGTGGAAGGAGATTAAATGGGTGGGTAGTCCCAGGACTGTGTAGATTGTACATGGACTGTGGAAGGAGATTAAATGGGTGGGTAGTCCCAGACAGTGTAGATTGTACATGGACTGTGGAAGGAGATTAAATGGGTGGGTAGTCCCAGACAGTGTAGATTGTACATGGACTGTGGAAGGAGATTAAATGGGTGGGTAGTCCCAGGACAGTGTAGATTGTACATGGACTGTGGAAGGTGATTAAATGGGTGGGTAGTCCCAGGACAGTGTAGATTGTACATGGACTGTGGAAGGAGATTAAATGGGTGGGTAGTCCTAGGAGAGTGTAGATTGTACATGGACTGTGGAAGGTGATTAAATGGGTGGGTAGTCCCAGGACAGTGTAGATTGTACATGGACTGTGGAAGGTGATTAAATGGGTGGGTAGTCCCAGGACGGTGTAGATTGTGCATGGACTGTGGAAGGTGATTAAATGGGTGGGTAGTCCCAGGACAGTGTAGATTGTACATGGACTGTGGAAGGTGATTAAATGGGTGGGTAGTCCCAGGACAGTGTAGATTGTACATGGACTGTGGAAGGTGATTAAATGGGTGGGTAGTCCCAGGACAGTGTAGATTGTACATGGACTGTGGAAGGTGATTAAATTTGTGGGTAGTCCCAGGACAGTGTATATTGTACATGGACTGTGGAAGGTGATTAAATGGGTGGGTAGTCCCAGGACAGTGTGGATTGTACATGGACTGTGGAAGGTGATTAAATGGGTGGGTAGTCCCAGGACAGCGTAGATTGTACATGGACTGTGGAAGGTGATTAAATGGGTGGGTAGTCCCAGGACAGTGCAGATTGTACATGGACTGTGGAAGGTGATTAAATGGGTGGGTAGTCCCAGGACAGTGTAGATTGTACATGGACTGTGGAAGGTGATTAAATGGGTGGGTAGTCCCAGGACAGTGTGGATTGTACATGGACTGTGGAAGGTGATTAAATGGGTGGCTAGTCCCAGGACAGTGTAGATTGTACATGGACTGTGGAAGGTGATTAAATGGGTGGGTAGTCCCAGGACAGTGTAGATTGTACATGGACTGTGGAAGGTGATTAAATGGGTGGGTAGTCCCAGGACAGTGTATATTGTACATGGACTGTGGAAGGTGATTAAATGGGTGGGTAGTCCCAGGACAGTGTGGATTGTACATGGACTGTGGAAGGTGATTAAATGGGTGGCTAGTCCCAGGACAGTGTAGATTGTACATGGACTGTGGAAGGTGATTAAATGGGTGGGTAGTCCCAGGACAGTGTAGATTGTACATGGACTGTGGAAGGTGATTAAATGGGTGGCTAGTCCCAGGACAGTGTAGATTGTACATGGACTGTGGAAGGAGATTAAATGGGTGGGTAGTCCCAGGACAGTGTAGATTGTACATGGACTGTGGAAGGTGATTAAATGGGTGGGTAGTCCCAGGACAGTGTAGATTGTACATGGACTGTGGAAGGTGATTAAATGGGTGGGTAGTCCCAGGACAGTGTAGATTGTACATGGACTGTGGAAGGAGATTAAATGGGTGGGTAGTCCCAGGACAGTGTAGATTGTACATGGACTGTGGAAGGTGATTAAATGGGTGGGTAGTCCCAGGACAGTGTAGATTGTACATGGACTGTGGAAGGTGATTAAATGGGTGGGTAGTCCCAGGACAGTGTAGATTGTACATGGACTGTGGAAGGAGATTAAATGGGTGGGTAGTCCCAGGACAGTGTAGATTGTACATGGACTGTGGAAGGAGATTAAATGGGTGGGTAGTCCCAGGACAGTGTAGATTGTACATGGACTGTGGAAGGTGATTAAATGGCTGGGTAGTCCCAGGACAGTGTAGATTGTACATGGACTGTGGAAGGTGATTAAATGGGTGGGTAGTCCCAGGACAGTGTAGATTGTACATGGACTGTGGAAGGTGATTAAATGGGTGGGTAGTCCCAGGACAGTGTATATTGTACATGGACTGTGGAAGGTGATTAAATGGGTGGGTAGTCCCAGGACAGTGTGGATTGTACATGGACTGTGGAAGGTGATTAAATGGGTGGCTAGTCCCAGGACAGTGTAGATTGTACATGGACTGTGGAAGGTGATTAAATGGGTGGCTAGTCCCAGGACAGTGTAGATTGTACATGGACTGTGGAAGGAGATTAAATGGGTGGGTAGTCCCAGGACAGTGTAGATTGTACATGGACTGTGGAAGGTGATTAAATGGGTGGGTAGTCCCAGGACAGTGTAGATTGTACATGGACTGTGGAAGGTGATTAAATGGGTGGGTAGTCCCAGGACAGTGTAGATTGTACATGGACTGTGGAAGGAGATTAAATGGGTGGGTAGTCCCAGGACGGTGTAGATTGTACATGGACTGTGGAAGGAGATTAAATGGGTGGGTAGTCCCAGGACAGTGTAGATTGTACATGGACTGTGGAAGGTGATTAAATGGGTGGGTAGTCCCAGGACAGTGTAGATTGTACATGGACTGTGGAAGGTGATTAAATGGGTGGGTAGTCCCAGGACAGTGTAGATTGTACATGGACTGTGGAAGGTGATTAAATGGGTGGGTAGTCCCAGGACAGTGTGGATTGTACATGGACTGTGGAAGGTGATTAAATGGGTGGGTAGTCCCAGGACGGTGTAGATTGTACATGGACTGTGGAAGGAGATTAAATGGGTGGGTAGTCCCAGGACAGTGTAGATTGTACATGGACTGTGGAAGGAGATTAAATGGGTGGGTAGTCCCAGGACAGTGTAGATTGTACATGGACGGTGGAAGGTGATTAAATGGGTGGGTAGTCCCAGGACAGTGTGGATTGTACATGGACTGTGGAAGGAGATTAAATGGGTGGGTTGTCCCAGGACAGTGTGGATTGTACATGGACTGTGGAAGGTGATTAAATGGGTGGGTAGTCCCAGGACAGTGTATATTGTACATGGACTGTGGAAGGTGATTAAATGGGTGGGTAGTCCCAGGACAGTGTAGATTGTACATGGACTGTGGAAGGTGATTAAATGGGTGGGTAGTCCCAGGACAGTGTATATTGTACATGGACTGTGGAAGGTGATTAAATGGGTGGGTAGTCCCAGGACAGTGTATATTGTACATGGACTGTGGAAGGTGATTAAATGGGTGGGTAGTCCCAGGACAGTGTATATTGTACATGGACTGTGGAAGGTGATTAAATGGGTGGGTAGTCCCAGGACTGTGTAGATTGTACATGGACTGTGGAAGGTGATTAAATGGGTGGGTAGTCCCAGGACTGTGTAGATTGTACATGGACTGTGGAAGGTGATTAAATGGGTGGGTAGTCCCAGGACAGTGTATATTGTACATGGACTGTGGAAGGTGATTAAATGGGTGGGTAGTCCCAGGACTGTGTAGATTGTACATGGACTGTGGAAGGTGATTAAATGGGTGGGTATTCCCAGGACAGTGCAGATTGTACATGGACTGTGGAAGGTGATTAAATGGGTGGTTAGTCCCAGGACAGTGTAGATTGTACATGGACTGTGGAAGGTGATTAAATGGGTGGGTAGTCCCAGGACAGTGTGGATTGTACATGGACTGTGGAAGGTGATTAAATGGGTGGGGAGTCCCAGGACAGTGTAGATTGTACATGGACTGTGGAAGGAGATTAAATGGGTGGGTAGTCCCAGGACAGTGTGGATTGTACATGGACTGTGGAAGGTGATTAAATGGGTGGGGAGTCCCAGGACAGTGTAGATTGTACATGGACTGTGGAAGGAGATTAAATGGGTGGGTAGTCCCAGGACAGTGTGGATTGTACATGGACTGTGGAAGGTGATTAAATGGGTGGGTAGTCCTAGGACAGTGTGGATTGTACATGGACTGTGGAAGGAGATTAAATGGGTGGGGAGTCCCAGGACAGTGTGGATTGTACATGGACTGTGGAAGGTGATTAAATGGGTGGGTAGTCCCAGGACAGTGTAGATTGTACATGGACTGTGGAAGGAGATTAAATGGGTGGGTAGTCCCAGGACAGTGTAGATTGTACATGGACTGTGGAAGGAGATTAAATGGGTGGGTAGTCCCAGGACAGTGTAGATTGTACATGGACTGTGGAAGGAGATTAAATGGGTGGGTAGTCCCAGGACAGTGTGGATTGTACATGGACTGTGGAAGGAGATTAAATGGGTGGGTAGTCCCAGGACAGTGTGGATTGTACATGGACTGTGGAAGGTGATTAAATGGGTGGGGAGTCCTAGGACAGTGTGGATTGTACATGGACTGTGGAAGGAGATTAAATGGGTGGGTAGTCCCAGGACAGTGTGGATTGTACATGGACTGTGGAAGGTGATTAAATGGGTGGGGAGTCCCAGGACAGTGTAGATTGTACATGGACTGTGGAAGGAGATTAAATGGGTGGGTAGTCCCAGGACAGTGTAGATTGTACATGGACTGTGGAAGGAGATTAAATGGGTGGGTAGTCCCAGGACAGTGTGGATTGTACATGGACTGTGGAAGGAGATTAAATGGGTGGGTAGTCCCAGGACAGTGTGGATTGTACATGGACTGTGGAAGGTGATTAAATGGGTGGGGAGTCCCAGGACAGTGTAGATTGTACATGGACTGTGGAAGGAGATTAAATGGGTGGGGAGTCCCAGGACAGTGTAGATTGTACATGGACAGTGGAAGGTGATTAAATGGGTGGGTAGTCCTAGGACAGTGTGGATTGTACATGGACTGTGGAAGGTGATTAAATGGGTGGGTAGTCCCAGGACATTGTAGATTGTACATGGACAGTGGAAGGTGATTAAATGGGTGGGTAGTCCTAGGACAGTGTGGATTGTACATGGACTGTGGAAGGTGATTAAATGGGTGGGTAGTCCTAGGACAGTGTGGATTGTACATGGACTGTGGAAGGTGATTAAATGGGTGGGTAGTCCCAGTACAGACTAGATTGTACATGGACTGTGGAAGGTGATTAAATGGGTGGGTAGTCCCAGGACAGTGTGGATTGTACATGGACTGTGGAAGGTGATTAAATGGGTGGGTAGTCCCAGGACTGTGTAGATTGTACATGGACTGTGGAAGGAGATTAAATGGGTGGGTAGTCCCAGGACTGTGTAGATTGTACATGGACTGTGGAAGGAGATTAAATGGGTGGGTAGTCCCAGGACTGTGTAGATTGTACATGGACTGTGGAAGGAGATTAAATGGGTGGGTAGTCCCAGGACTGTGTAGATTGTACATGGACAGTGGAAGGAGATTAAATGGGTGGGTAGTCCCAGGACTGTGTAGATTGTACATGGACAGTGGAAGGAGATTAAATGGGTGGGTAGTCCCAGGACAGTGTAGATTGTACATGGACTGTGGAAGGAGATTAAATGGGTGGGTAGTCCCAGGACAGTGTGGATTGTACATGGACTGTGGAAGGAGATTAAATGGGTGGGTAGTCCCAGGACTGTGTAGATTGTACATGGACAGTGGAAGGTGATTAAATGGGTGGGTAGTCCCAGGACAGTGTAGATTGTACATGGACTGTGGAAGGAGATTAAATGGGTGGGTAGTCCCAGGACAGTGTATATTGTACATGGACTGTGGAAGGAGATTAAATGGGTGGGTAGTCCCAGTACAGACTAGATTGTACATGGACTGTGGAAGGTGATTAAATGGGTGGGTAGTCCCAGGACAGTGTAGATTGTACATGGACTGTGGAAGGTGATTAAATGGGTGGGTAGTCCCAGGACTGTGTAGATTGTACATGGACAGTGGAAGGTGATTAAATGGGTGGGTAGTCCCAGGACAGTGTAGATTGTACATGGACTGTGGAAGGAGATTAAATGGGTGGGTAGTCCCAGGACAGTGTAGATTGTACATGGACTGTGGAAGGAGATTAAATGGGTGGGTAGTCCCAGTACAGACTAGATTGTACATGGACTGTGGAAGGAGATTAAATGGGTGGGTAGTCCCAGGACAGTGTAGATTGTACATGGACAGTGGAAGGTGATTAAATGGGTGGGTAGTCCCAGGACAGTGTAGATTGTACATGGACTGTGGAAGGTGATTAAATGGGTGGGTAGTCCCAGGACAGTGTAGATTGTACATGGACTGTGGAAGGTGATTAAATGGGTGGGTAGTCCCAGGACAGTGTAGATTGTACATGGACAGTGGAAGGTGATTAAATGGGTGGGTAGTCCCAGGACAGTGTGGATTGTACATGGACTGTGGAAGGTGATTAAATGGGTGGGTAGTCCCAGGACAGTGTAGATTGTACGTGGACTGTGGAAGGTGATTAAATGGGTGGGTAGTCCCAGGACAGTGCAGATTGTACATGGACTGTGGAAGGAGATTAAATGGGTGGGTAGTCCCAGGACAGTGTAGATTGTACACGGACTGTGGAAGGTGATTAAATGGGTGGGTAGTCCCAGGACAGTGTATATTGTACATGGACTGTGGAAGGTGATTAAATGGGTGGGTAGTCCCAGGACAGTGTAGATTGTACACGGACTGTGGAAGGTGATTAAATGGGTGGGTAGTCCCAGGACAGTGTATATTGTACATGGACTGTGGAAGGTGATTACATGGGTGGGTAGTCCCAGGACAGTGTAGATTGTACATGGACAGTGGAAGGTGATTAAATGGGTGGGTAGTCCCAGGACAGTGTAGATTGTACATGGACTGTGGAAGGTGATTAAATGGGTGGGTAGTCCCAGTACAGACTAGATTGTACATGGACTGTGGAAGGAGATTAACTGGGTGGGTAGTCCCAGGACAGTGTAGATTGTACATGGACAGTGGAAGGTGATTAAATGGGTGGGTAGTCCCAGGACAGTGTAGATTGTAGATGGACTGTGGAAGGAGATTAACTGGGTGGGTAGTCCCAGGACAGTGTAGATTGTACATGGACAGTGGAAGGTGATTAAATGGGTGGGTAGTCCCAGGACAGTGTAGATTGTACATGGACTGTGGAAGGTGATTAAATGGGTGGTTAGTCCCAGGACAGTGTAGATTGTACATGGACTGTGGAAGGTGATTAAATGGGTGGGTAGTCCCAGGACAGTGTAGATTGTACATGGACTGTGGAAGGTGATTAAATGGGTGGGTAGTCCCAGGACAGTGTAGATTGTACATGGACTGTGGAAGGAGATTAAATGGGTGGGTAGTCCCAGGACAGTGTAGATTGTACATGGACTGTGGAAGGAGATTAAATGGGTGGGTAGTCCCAGGACAGTGTAGATTGTACATGGACTGTGGAAGGTGATTAAATGGCTGGGTAGTCCCAGGACAGTGTAGATTGTACATGGACTGTGGAAGGTGATTAAATGGGTGGGTAGTCCCAGGACAGTGTAGATTGTACATGGACTGTGGAAGGTGATTAAATGGGTGGGTAGTCCCAGGACAGTGTATATTGTACATGGACTGTGGAAGGTGATTAAATGGGTGGGTAGTCCCAGGACAGTGTGGATTGTACATGGACTGTGGAAGGTGATTAAATGGGTGGCTAGTCCCAGGACAGTGTAGATTGTACATGGACTGTGGAAGGTGATTAAATGGGTGGCTAGTCCCAGGACAGTGTAGATTGTACATGGACTGTGGAAGGAGATTAAATGGGTGGGTAGTCCCAGGACAGTGTAGATTGTACATGGACTGTGGAAGGTGATTAAATGGGTGGGTAGTCCCAGGACAGTGTAGATTGTACATGGACTGTGGAAGGTGATTAAATGGGTGGGTAGTCCCAGGACAGTGTAGATTGTACATGGACTGTGGAAGGAGATTAAATGGGTGGGTAGTCCCAGGACGGTGTAGATTGTACATGGACTGTGGAAGGAGATTAAATGGGTGGGTAGTCCCAGGACAGTGTAGATTGTACATGGACTGTGGAAGGTGATTAAATGGGTGGGTAGTCCCAGGACAGTGTAGATTGTACATGGACTGTGGAAGGTGATTAAATGGGTGGGTAGTCCCAGGACAGTGTAGATTGTACATGGACTGTGGAAGGTGATTAAATGGGTGGGTAGTCCCAGGACAGTGTGGATTGTACATGGACTGTGGAAGGTGATTAAATGGGTGGGTAGTCCCAGGACGGTGTAGATTGTACATGGACTGTGGAAGGAGATTAAATGGGTGGGTAGTCCCAGGACAGTGTAGATTGTACATGGACTGTGGAAGGAGATTAAATGGGTGGGTAGTCCCAGGACAGTGTAGATTGTACATGGACGGTGGAAGGTGATTAAATGGGTGGGTAGTCCCAGGACAGTGTGGATTGTACATGGACTGTGGAAGGAGATTAAATGGGTGGGTTGTCCCAGGACAGTGTGGATTGTACATGGACTGTGGAAGGTGATTAAATGGGTGGGTAGTCCCAGGACAGTGTATATTGTACATGGACTGTGGAAGGTGATTAAATGGGTGGGTAGTCCCAGGACAGTGTAGATTGTACATGGACTGTGGAAGGTGATTAAATGGGTGGGTAGTCCCAGGACAGTGTATATTGTACATGGACTGTGGAAGGTGATTAAATGGGTGGGTAGTCCCAGGACAGTGTATATTGTACATGGACTGTGGAAGGTGATTAAATGGGTGGGTAGTCCCAGGACAGTGTATATTGTACATGGACTGTGGAAGGTGATTAAATGGGTGGGTAGTCCCAGGACTGTGTAGATTGTACATGGACTGTGGAAGGTGATTAAATGGGTGGGTAGTCCCAGGACTGTGTAGATTGTACATGGACTGTGGAAGGTGATTAAATGGGTGGGTAGTCCCAGGACAGTGTATATTGTACATGGACTGTGGAAGGTGATTAAATGGGTGGGTAGTCCCAGGACTGTGTAGATTGTACATGGACTGTGGAAGGTGATTAAATGGGTGGGTATTCCCAGGACAGTGCAGATTGTACATGGACTGTGGAAGGTGATTAAATGGGTGGGTAGTCCCAGGACAGTGTAGATTGTACATGGACTGTGGAAGGTGATTAAATGGGTGGTTAGTCCCAGGACAGTGTAGATTGTACATGGACTGTGGAAGGTGATTAAATGGGTGGGTAGTCCCAGGACAGTGTGGATTGTACATGGACTGTGGAAGGTGATTAAATGGGTGGGGAGTCCCAGGACAGTGTAGATTGTACATGGACTGTGGAAGGAGATTAAATGGGTGGGTAGTCCCAGGACAGTGTGGATTGTACATGGACTGTGGAAGGTGATTAAATGGGTGGGGAGTCCCAGGACAGTGTAGATTGTACATGGACTGTGGAAGGAGATTAAATGGGTGGGTAGTCCCAGGACAGTGTGGATTGTACATGGACTGTGGAAGGTGATTAAATGGGTGGGTAGTCCTAGGACAGTGTGGATTGTACATGGACTGTGGAAGGAGATTAAATGGGTGGGGAGTCCCAGGACAGTGTGGATTGTACATGGACTGTGGAAGGTGATTAAATGGGTGGGTAGTCCCAGGACAGTGTAGATTGTACATGGACTGTGGAAGGAGATTAAATGGGTGGGTAGTCCCAGGACAGTGTAGATTGTACATGGACTGTGGAAGGAGATTAAATGGGTGGGTAGTCCCAGGACAGTGTAGATTGTACATGGACTGTGGAAGGAGATTAAATGGGTGGGTAGTCCCAGGACAGTGTGGATTGTACATGGACTGTGGAAGGAGATTAAATGGGTGGGTAGTCCCAGGACAGTGTGGATTGTACATGGACTGTGGAAGGTGATTAAATGGGTGGGGAGTCCTAGGACAGTGTGGATTGTACATGGACTGTGGAAGGAGATTAAATGGGTGGGTAGTCCCAGGACAGTGTGGATTGTACATGGACTGTGGAAGGTGATTAAATGGGTGGGGAGTCCCAGGACAGTGTAGATTGTACATGGACTGTGGAAGGAGATTAAATGGGTGGGTAGTCCCAGGACAGTGTAGATTGTACATGGACTGTGGAAGGAGATTAAATGGGTGGGTAGTCCCAGGACAGTGTGGATTGTACATGGACTGTGGAAGGAGATTAAATGGGTGGGTAGTCCCAGGACAGTGTGGATTGTACATGGACTGTGGAAGGTGATTAAATGGGTGGGGAGTCCCAGGACAGTGTAGATTGTACATGGACTGTGGAAGGAGATTAAATGGGTGGGGAGTCCCAGGACAGTGTAGATTGTACATGGACAGTGGAAGGTGATTAAATGGGTGGGTAGTCCTAGGACAGTGTGGATTGTACATGGACTGTGGAAGGTGATTAAATGGGTGGGTAGTCCCAGGACATTGTAGATTGTACATGGACAGTGGAAGGTGATTAAATGGGTGGGTAGTCCTAGGACAGTGTGGATTGTACATGGACTGTGGAAGGTGATTAAATGGGTGGGTAGTCCTAGGACAGTGTGGATTGTACATGGACTGTGGAAGGTGATTAAATGGGTGGGTAGTCCCAGTACAGACTAGATTGTACATGGACTGTGGAAGGTGATTAAATGGGTGGGTAGTCCCAGGACAGTGTGGATTGTACATGGACTGTGGAAGGTGATTAAATGGGTGGGTAGTCCCAGGACTGTGTAGATTGTACATGGACTGTGGAAGGAGATTAAATGGGTGGGTAGTCCCAGGACTGTGTAGATTGTACATGGACTGTGGAAGGAGATTAAATGGGTGGGTAGTCCCAGGACTGTGTAGATTGTACATGGACTGTGGAAGGAGATTAAATGGGTGGGTAGTCCCAGGACTGTGTAGATTGTACATGGACAGTGGAAGGAGATTAAATGGGTGGGTAGTCCCAGGACTGTGTAGATTGTACATGGACAGTGGAAGGAGATTAAATGGGTGGGTAGTCCCAGGACAGTGTAGATTGTACATGGACTGTGGAAGGAGATTAAATGGGTGGGTAGTCCCAGGACAGTGTGGATTGTACATGGACTGTGGAAGGAGATTAAATGGGTGGGTAGTCCCAGGACTGTGTAGATTGTACATGGACAGTGGAAGGTGATTAAATGGGTGGGTAGTCCCAGGACAGTGTAGATTGTACATGGACTGTGGAAGGAGATTAAATGGGTGGGTAGTCCCAGGACAGTGTATATTGTACATGGACTGTGGAAGGAGATTAAATGGGTGGGTAGTCCCAGTACAGACTAGATTGTACATGGACTGTGGAAGGTGATTAAATGGGTGGGTAGTCCCAGGACAGTGTAGATTGTACATGGACTGTGGAAGGTGATTAAATGGGTGGGTAGTCCCAGGACTGTGTAGATTGTACATGGACAGTGGAAGGTGATTAAATGGGTGGGTAGTCCCAGGACAGTGTAGATTGTACATGGACTGTGGAAGGAGATTAAATGGGTGGGTAGTCCCAGGACAGTGTAGATTGTACATGGACTGTGGAAGGAGATTAAATGGGTGGGTAGTCCCAGTACAGACTAGATTGTACATGGACTGTGGAAGGAGATTAAATGGGTGGGTAGTCCCAGGACAGTGTAGATTGTACATGGACAGTGGAAGGTGATTAAATGGGTGGGTAGTCCCAGGACAGTGTAGATTGTACATGGACTGTGGAAGGTGATTAAATGGGTGGGTAGTCCCAGGACAGTGTAGATTGTACATGGACTGTGGAAGGTGATTAAATGGGTGGGTAGTCCCAGGACAGTGTAGATTGTACATGGACAGTGGAAGGTGATTAAATGGGTGGGTAGTCCCAGGACAGTGTGGATTGTACATGGACTGTGGAAGGTGATTAAATGGGTGGGTAGTCCCAGGACAGTGTAGATTGTACGTGGACTGTGGAAGGTGATTAAATGGGTGGGTAGTCCCAGGACAGTGCAGATTGTACATGGACTGTGGAAGGAGATTAAATGGGTGGGTAGTCCCAGGACAGTGTAGATTGTACACGGACTGTGGAAGGTGATTAAATGGGTGGGTAGTCCCAGGACAGTGTATATTGTACATGGACTGTGGAAGGTGATTAAATGGGTGGGTAGTCCCAGGACAGTGTAGATTGTACACGGACTGTGGAAGGTGATTAAATGGGTGGGTAGTCCCAGGACAGTGTATATTGTACATGGACTGTGGAAGGTGATTAAATGGGTGGGTAGTCCCAGGACAGTGTAGATTGTACATGGACAGTGGAAGGTGATTAAATGGGTGGGTAGTCCCAGGACAGTGTAGATTGTACATGGACTGTGGAAGGTGATTAAATGGGTGGGTAGTCCCAGTACAGACTAGATTGTACATGGACTGTGGAAGGAGATTAACTGGGTGGGTAGTCCCAGGACAGTGTAGATTGTACATGGACAGTGGAAGGTGATTAAATGGGTGGGTAGTCCCAGGACAGTGTAGATTGTAGATGGACTGTGGAAGGAGATTAACTGGGTGGGTAGTCCCAGGACAGTGTAGATTGTACATGGACAGTGGAAGGTGATTAAATGGGTGGGTAGTCCCAGGACAGTGTAGATTGTACATGGACTGTGGAAGGTGATTAAATGGGTGGTTAGTCCCAGGACAGTGTAGATTGTACATGGACTGTGGAAGGTGATTAAATGGGTGGGTAGTCCCAGGACAGTGCAGATTGTACATGGACTGTGGAAGGAGATTAAATGGGTGGGTAGTCCCAGGACAGTGTAGATTGTACATGGACTGTGGAAGGTGATTAAATGTGTGGGTAGTCCCAGGACAGTGTAGATTGTACATGGACAGTGGAAGGTGATTAAATGGGTGGGTAGTCCCAGGACAGTGTAGATTGTACATGGACTGTGGAAGGTGATTAAATGGGTGGGTAGTCCCAGGACAGTGTATATTGTACATGGACTGTGGAAGGAGATTAAATGGGTGGGTAGTCCCAGGACAGTGTAGATTGTACATGGACTGTGGAAGGAGATTAAATGGGTGGGTAGTCCCAGTACAGACTAGATTGTACATGGACTGTGGAAGGTGATTAAATGGGTGGGTAGTCCCAGTACAGACTAGATTGTACATGGACTGTGGAAGGAGATTAAATGGGTGGGTAGTCCCAGGACAGTGTAGATTGTACATGGACAGTGGAAGGTGATTAAATGGGTGGGTAGTCCCAGGACAGTGTAGATTGTACATGGACTGTGGAAGGTGATTAAATGTGTGGGTAGTCCCAGGACAGTGTAGATTGTACATGGACAGTGGAAGGTGATTAAATGGGTGGGTAGTCCCAGGACAGTGTAGATTGTACATGGACTGTGGAAGGTGATTAAATGGGTGGGTAGTCCCAGGACAGTGTAGATTGTACATGGACAGTGGAAGGAGATTAAATGGGTGGGTAGTCCCAGGACAGTGTAGATTGTACATGGACAGTGGAAGGTGATTAAATGGGTGGGTAGTCCCAGGACAGTGTATATTGTACATGGACAGTGGAAGGAGATTAACTGGGTGGGTAGTCCCAGGACAGTGTAGATTGTACATGGACTGTGAAAGGGGATAAACAGGTGGGTAGTCCCAGGACAGTGTCGATTGTACATGGACTGTGGAAGGAGATTAAATGGGTGGGTAGTCCCAGGACTCCCTTCGCCTTGGTCTCTCCCGAGACGCCCACAAGGCAGTGGGGTTGTTGGGGCCCCTACACAGGGGTAGGTGGATGTCGGTGGGAGGATGTGGGGGGAAGTGGGTGCAGGGGGGGAGGGGGTGCGAGGAGGAGGAGTGTGGTGGGAAAAAGTAGAGGGAAGGGGGTGCGGGGGGAGCTGGAATGGGGGCTGCAGGGGGTAGGGCTGAGAGGTGCAGGGGAAGGGGGTGCGAGGGGAAGGTGGTGCAAGGGGAAAGCTGGGAAATGGGTGCTAGAGGGGTGGGGGGAAGGGGGTGCGAGGTGGGTGAGCTGGGAGCGGGGGGGTGGGAAGTGGGTGCAGGTAATAAAACATTGCAACAGCTCCCACCATTGTCCCTTTTCCGTCAAACTAGAGTGTGCCATTCCCATCAAGACTTTGATAAAAGAAATAAAACACCTTTTCATGTCCTCTGCAGCAAACTAATTATCTTTGCAGTGCAGTAACTGTTGTAATTGGGATCGGGATCCGGGAGCCGGAGTTGTGGGAAAGTTTGTGTAGAAACAGCGCAGAGTCATCGAGTGAGCGGGAGCCGCTGCCGGGACTGTGTGGCCGCACTTCCTCCTGATAGCCGCCGTGGACGGGCTCCCCGAACACAGCCAAGTGGCCTTAAACGCTGAACGGGAACCCCGAATGCGGTCATGTGTCACCTTTGGCAAATTTCCAGCAGTTCCTGCAGCCATGCCGGTGCCAAACGTTGTGCTCTGCACTGCTTTGGACCCCACCAGGAAGGCCGAGAGGGGGGTTTTGACGATTGGGCAACTCACAACCTCCATACATCCGCCCAGGCATGCGCCATGGAGAGGTCACTCCATAGTCGCCTCACAGCGACCAAAACAACATGGAAGGCAGCAGTTACGTGTTCCAAGTCCAGCTCAACTGGCGTAGAAATTGGGCGCCTCGGTTTCCTTTATCGGTGGGAGATGTCATTGCATCTCACTGGACAGCTACCGCCCGCCTCAAACCGGGCAGCCCCCGGTCAGTAAGGTTCTATCCCGCCACAGTCCACCTGCTTCAATGGGTGCTTGGAGCTCAGGGTCATTGCCCGACAAGTGGACTGTATCACCGCACCAAACAGTACGACAAAAAAAGGAAAGAAGGTACCAGCCCTTCGTTTGGCAACCTGGAACGTCAGAACTATGTGTCCTGGCTTGTTGGAAGACCTTACACAAATCAACGATTCTTGGAAGACCGCCATCATTAACAACGAGCTCAGTAGACTCAATGTGGACATTGCAGCACTTCAGGAGACACGCCTCCCTGCGAGCGGATCTCTAAGAGAGCAAGACTCCACCTTCTTCTGGCAGGGTAGGGATCCTGAAGAATCAAGACAGCATGGAGTGGGCTTCGCCATCAGAAACTCCTTGCTCAGCTTTTTAGAGCCACCATCAAATGGCTCGGAACGCATACTGTCCATCTGACTGCTCACCGCCTCTGGTCCAGTACACCTACTCAGCATCTATGCTCCAATACTCTGCTCCCCACCTGAAGCTAAAGACCAGTTCTACGAGGAACTCCATAATATCATTAGTAGCATCCCCAATACCGAACACCTGTTCCTGTTGGGGGACTTTAATGCCAGGGTTGGGGCCGACCATGACTCATGGCCCTCTTGCCTTGGGCGCTATGGCATTGGAAGGATGAATGAGAATGGACAAAGACTGCTTGAGTTGTGTACCTATCATAACCTCTGCATCACCAACTCGTTCTTTCACCCTAAACTCTGTCACCAGGTTTCTTGGAGGCACCCAAGATCACGTCATTGGCACCAGCTGGACCTCATCGTCACAAGGCGAGCCTCTTTAAACAGCGTTCAAATCACACGCAGCTTCCACAGTGTGGACTGCGACACTGACCACTCCGTGGTGTGCAGCAAGGTTTGACTCAGACCAAAGAAGCTGCATCACTCCAAGCAGAAGGGCCGCCTGCGCATCAACACTAGCAGAATTTCTCATCCACAGCTGTTACGTAAGTTTCTAAATTCACTTGAAAAACCCCTTCAAAACACTCCCACAGGGGATGCAGAGACCAAGTGGGCCCACATCAGAGACGCCATCTATGACTCAGCAATGACCACCTATGGCAAACGTGAGAAGCAGAATGCAGACTGGTTTCAAGCTCACTTTGAAAAGCTGGAACCTGTCATAGCCGCTAAGCGCATTGCACTGCTGAACTACAAGAAAGCCCCCAGCGAGTTAACATCCATAGCACTTAAAGCTGCCAGAAGCGCTGCACAAAGAACAGCCAGGTGCTGCACAAATGACTACTGGCAACACCTATGCATTCATATTCAGCTGGCCTCTGACACCGGAAACATCAGAGGAATGTATGATGGCATCAAGAGAGCTTTTGGGCCAACCATCAAGAAGATCGCCCCCCTCATATCTAAATCAGGGGATATAATCACTGACCAACGCAAACAGATGGACCGCTGGGTTGAGCACTACCTAGAACTGTACTCCAGGGAAAATGTTGTCACTGAGACCGCCCTCAATGCAGCCCAATCTCTCCCAGTCATTGATGAGCTGGACGTAAAGACAACAAAATCGGAACTCAATAATGCCATTGATTCTCTAGCCAGTGGAAAAGCCCCAGGAAGGACAGCATTACCCCTCAAATAATCAGTGTCAAGTGCCAAGCCTGCTACACTTTCAGCTCTGCACAAACTGCTTTGCCTGTGCTGGGATGAGGGAGCAGTACCACAGGACATGCGCGATGCCAATATCATCACCCTCTATAAGAACAAGGGTGACCGCGGTGACTGCAACAACTACCGTGGAATCTCCCTGTTCAGCATAGTGGGGAAAGTCTTCGCTCGAGTCACTTTAAACAGGCTCCAGAAGCTGGCTGAGCGTGTCTACCCTGAGGCACAGTGTGGCTTTCGAGCAAAGAGATCCACCATTGACATGCTGTTCTCCCTTCGCCAGCTACAGGAGAAATGCTGTGAACAACAGATGCCCCTCTATGTTGCTTTCATTGATCTCACCAAAGCCTTTGACCTCGTCAGCAGACGTGGTCTCTTCAAGCTACTAGAAAAGATTGGATGTCCACCAAAGCTACTAAGTATCATCACCTCATTCCATGACAATATGAAAGGCACAATTCAGCATAGCGGCGCCTCATCAGACCCCTTTCCAACCCTGAGTGGCGTGAAACAGGGCTGTGTTCTCGCACCTACACTGTTTGGGATCTTCTTCTCCCTGCAGCTCTCACATGCGTTCAAGTCTTCAGAAGAAGGAATTTTCCTCCACACAAGATCAGGTGGCAGGTTGTTCAACCTTGCCCGTCTAAAAGTGAAGACCAAAGTACGGAAACTCCTCATCAGGGAACTCCTCTTTGCTGACGATGCTGCATTAACATCTCACACTGAAGAGTGTCTGCAGAGACTCATCGACAGGTTTGCGGCTGCCTGCAATGAATTTGGCCTAACCATCAGCCTCAAGAAAACGAACATCATGGGAAAGGACGTCAGAAATGCCCCATCCATCAATATCGGCGACCACACTCTGGAAGTGGTTCAAGAGTTCACCTACCTCGGCTCAACTATCACCAGTAACCTGTCTCTAGATGCAGAAATCAACAAGCGCATGGGAAAGGCTTCCACTGCTATGTCCAGACTGGCCAAGAGAGTGTGGGAAAATGGCACACTGACACGGAACACAAAAGTCCAAGTGTATCAAGCCTGTGTCCTCAGTACCTTGCTCTATGGCAGCGAGGCCTGGACAACATACGTCAGCCAAGAGCAACACCTCAATTCATTCCATCTTCACTGCTTCCGGAGAATCCTTGGCATCAGGTGGCAGGACCGTATCTCCAACACAGAAGTCCTCGAGGCAGCCAACATCCCCAGCATATACACCCTACTGAGCCAGCGGCGCTTGATATGGCTTGGCCATGTGAGCCGCATGGAAGTTGGCAGGATCCCCAAGGACACATTGTACAGCGAGCTCGTCACTGGTACCAGACCCACCGGCCGTCCATGTCTCCGCTTTAAAGACGTCTGCAAACGCGACATGACATCCTGTGACATTGATCACAAGTCGTGGGAGTCAGTTGCCAGCAATCGCCAGAACTGGCGGGCAGCCATAAAGGCGGGGCTAAAGAATGGCGAGTCGGAGAGACTTAGTTGGCGGGAAAAAAGTCAGAAGCGCAAGGGGAGAGCCAACTGTGTAACAGCCCCGACAAACAATTTTACCTGCAGCACCTGTGGAAGAGTCTGGCGCTCTAGAATTGGCCTTTATAGCCACTCCAGGCGCTGCTTCACAAACCACTGACCACCTCCAGGTGCTTACCCATTGTTTCTCAAGACAAGGAGGTCAAAGAAGTCCCAGGACAGTGTGGATTGTACATGGACTGTGGAAGGTGATTAAATGGGTGGGTAGTCCCAGGACAGTGTATATTGTACATGGACTGTGGAAGGAGATTAAATGGGTGGGTAGTCCCAGGACAGTGTGGATTGTACATGGAATAAAAAAGAAAGTGCTGGAAATATTCAGCAGGTCTGGCAGCATCTGTGGAGAGAGAAGCAGAGTTAACATTTCATGTCAGTGACCTTTCATCAGAACTGGCAAAAATTAGAAATGTAATAGGCTCTGAGCAAGTGAAACCGTTCATTGGTGTCGGTCACTAAATCAGAACCATATTTCCATATGTAAAACACTGTGCTTATTCTTTTTAGTAACATGGTTCCCTCTGGGAGGTCCCCTGTTCACTTTAAACGGTGCTGTGAACTCCTACAGGAAGCTTAAGAAGAAGAAAATAGACCTGAGGTTGTTGCCATGTTTCGCACATCTGTCAACTAAGAATGAAAATATCAAACTTCTTTCCGGTAAATCAACAGCTGCACGTTGAGAGATTGTGTTCAAATTTGTCCTGTACATTGGAACATTGGAACAGGAGTCGACCATTCAGCCCCTCGATCCTGTTTCACCATTCAATTAGATTATGGCTGATTTGTATCTGAACTCCATTTACCCACCTTGGTTCCATATCCTTTAATACGCGTAAACTAACAAAATTCTGTCAATCTCAATATTGAAATTTTCAATTGACTCTCCCAGCCTCAACAGCTTTTCAGGGGAGAGAGTTCCCCATTTCCACTCCCCTTTGTGTGAAGAAGTGCTTCCTGACAGCACCCCTGAATGGCCTTGCTCTAATTTTAATGTTATGCCCCTTGTTCTGGACTCCCCCCACCAGAGGAAATAGTTTCTCTCTATCTACCATATCAAATCCTTTAATCATCTTAACCACCTCAATTAGATCACCCTTTAAACTTCTATATTCGAGAGAATACAAGTCTAGTCTGTGCAGTCTGGTGAATCTGCACTGCCTCATCTCCAAGGTCAATACATCCTTCCTGAGGTGCGGTGCCCAGAACTGAACACAGTAACTCCCCTTATGGAATATTTATTTCAATCAGCTTTGTGATTGATGTAAATGAGATCCTCTGTGTCTGTCACCATGGTGCATGATCCCTCCTCATCCTTCTCAACATGTCTGCAGTCTTTGACATTGTTGACCACACCATCCTGCTCCAATGCCTCTCCTCTATTGTCCAGCAGAGTGGGACTGCCCTCACCTCATAATTTTGTACGCCTCAATTAAGTCACCCGTCAGCCTCCTCTGTTCTAAGGAAAACAACTCTAGCCGATCCAATCTTTCCTCATAGCTGCAACTTTCAAGCCCTGGCAACATTCTTGTAATTCTCTTCTATACTCTCTCCAGAACAATTATGTCCTTCCTGTAATGTGGTGACCAGAACTGTCTGCAATACTCCAACTGTGGCCTAACCAGTGTTTTATACAGTTCCAGCATTACATCCCTGCTTTTGTATTCTATACCTTGGCCAATAAAGGAAAGCATTCCATATGCCATCTTCACCACTCTATCTACCTGTCCTGCCACCTTCAGGGACCTGTGGAAATGTACTCCAAGGTCTCACTTCTTCTACCCTTCTCGAGGGCTGAGGTCTCGAAGAAAATTTGCAGAGCTCTGACACATTGTATAAAGCCCCCTGAGGCAGAATTTAGTTCAGGGGATTTGGTGTATTATAAAAGAGAGGGTCGTAGGGAAGGGAAGGGCCCTGGTAAGGTAATAGGTCATGATGGTAAGACAGTAGTTATCAAGCATGGAAATCAAACTGTTAAGGTTCATTCCTCATGATTAATCAGGGTTGATTATAAAATCTCAGAATCTGGGCAGCTGATGGAGAGAAAAATTGTACCTTGTACCTCAAATACTCATGTGTTTTGTGATGAAGGTCCTGAGGCACAGAATATGGTAGATCAAGAGTTGGATAGTAATGAAACCGATCATGATGCTCAGGAAAGAGCTATCGCATCCAAAGGCCAATTGCCCTGAGTAGGTACTCAGGTGACATATATTCCAGAGACGTCTAATAAACGAAGAGACATTTCTGGGACGTGCAGGAGGATCTACAGGCAAGTTTAATATTGTTTAAATGTTTAAGATAATGGCCAAGAAGCCAGAGCCATGGACTGGTAGAATGGGGTGAAAGAGTGGAGGATAAGAAAGCACAGTGCAAGTTGTCATAGTGGGTCTGGAAGTGACTCTCGCGTAAGGAAGCGATCACGTACTGGAGAAAGAGCTTCCGATATAGTGCGAGGGAGACCTTCTGGCAGTAGTTCCGAAAGACATCAAACTATTAATAGAGGCCGTAGTTTGAACAGATTCCACAATGAAAGGAAGCTAAAGGGCAGTCTCGGAATAGAACAAGAAGCAGAAGTCCTCATGACTGTGAAGTTTTAGTGGCTGCCTATAAACTTGAGGATAAAAAATAAGAGAAGCAAAACATAAGGAATTAGAGAGTTGGAGAGAGTTCAGAGTTGATTCTGAGGTAGGGGACAGATAGGGGACAGCCAGCCTTGTCACATAGATGGATTTGTACTGAAAAAGTCCTTCCCGATGGGACTTATAAGGCTAAAGTGAGGCTAGCTGCGAGGGGATGAAGAGTGATTGGGGGATACCAATGTTAGAATGGACTCTCCCACAGCTGGAAAAGTAATGTCGAAAATCTCTTTAGCTCTTTCAGCCACATATTCATGGGAGTGTAGATCCATGGACATAAAAGCCGCATTTCTGCAAGGTGATACTTTTCAGAGAGAAGTATTTCTGAAACCACTTAAAGAGGCAGCAGATACAGAAGGAAAATTATGGAAACTGAACAAATGTGTCTATGGCCTTAATGATGCTTCCAGGGTGTGGTATTTCTCAGTGAGATCTGTTCTGTTGAAAATTGGTTGTGTTTAACTAAAAGCAGATCCTGCAATGTTTGGTAACAGAAAGGGAAACTTTCAGACACCTTCATGATGCACGTTGATAATTTCTTATGGGGTGGATTTTGAGAAATATGTGAGGAAGATTAGGGCAGAATTTAAGATTGGGAGTCAGGCTTGTGGGGTCTTGAAATATATTGGTTTAGATATTAAACAGACTAAGTCTGGAATAAGTTTGAATCAACAATCCCATCTAGAGAGTGTGACTCCCATCCCGGTTAATCATGTCAGGTCATCACAGAAAGATGATGATCTATCTAAAACAGAGACTGAGCAATTGTGATGCCTGGTGGGTCAATTAAACTGGTTGTGCTCTCAGACTAAGCCTGATGCTAGTTTTGATGTTCTGGAGTTAAGCATGATGATGAAACATCTAAAAGTTGAGAATGTTTTAAGGGCAAATAAAACATTGAAAAAACTAAATCTGGAGAAATGTGTACTGAAATTCCCATCCTTAGGTGACCCAAAGAATATGACAGTCATACTTTTTAGTGATTCTTCACATGCTAATCTTGCTGATGGATATTTGAGTGCAGCTGGCTTCATAATGTTTCTGATGAGTGAAAATGGGAAATGTTGTCCTTTAGCTTGGGATGCTAAGAAAATAAAATAGGTTGTTAAAAGCACATTAGCCATAGAAACACTGGGTCTTTTGGAGGCAGTGGTTATGGGGTTCTATTTGTCAAATATTTTGGGTAAAATTCTGAACAAGGGACATACTGAAGATGGGATATCCATTGAATGTCATGTGGATAATCGTTCTTTGTGGGACAATGTACACTCGACAAAAAGTGTGTGAGATAAGACTACTTATTGACATTGGTGGATTGAAACAAATGCTGGAAAGGACATCTCCAAACTTAAATGAGCAGATGCAAGTCATCAGCTATCCGATTGTTTCACAAAGAAATACTAATACAAAGAAATTGTTAGGGGTGCTAGAAGAGGGGCATCTCTGGGTCAAAATCCTGGAACTCCCTTCCTAACAGCACTGTGGGTGTACCTACCCCACATGGACTGCAGCGGTTCAAGAAGGCAGCTCAGCACCGCCTTCTCAAGGGCAATTAGGGATGGGCAATAAATGCTGGCCTAGCCAGTGATGCCCACGTCCCAGGAACAAATAAAAAAAATGTAATATTTTGTACCCAATATGGAATTAATTTTTGATTTATTTTTGAAATGTTCTTTGAGCATGTTAACCTAAGTTGTATTGTCAAACAAAGAAGGGAATCTGTTAATTGTATGTCAATAGTTTGATTATATGTAGGTGAAGGGTATTAATTGGAGTCTTAGTGGAGCACTTATAAGCAGACACTTACTAAAATTGGTGGAGGGTTTGAGTGAGGAGCTACATGTCTGTAATCCTTTTAGTCTGCACAATAAAAGTGAACCTGAGTAAATATAGGCTCCAGAATTATCCTTCCATAACAAACTTTCTGGAATTTAACATACTTGACCCTGGGAATGTTTAATGGAACCATGTAGTGGGATTGCAGAGAAAGTGAACTGTTTGTTTATGTGTAATAGAAAACTGGCATTCAGGTTTTCAAATTAATCCTGAATGAAAGCTCCATAAACCTCTCAATGAGCAGCCCTCGTTTACTAGAAGCACGGTGACTATTTGTTATTAATATTTAACAGATGTCCGAAACTCAGCGATAACATCAAGACTAGTTCCTTCCCCTTACACTTCCTCTCAGAGATCACAGTCCGGTTTAATCTGAGCAGGGGGACCTCCCAGAGGAACAATGTTACTAAAAAGAATAAGCACGCTGCTTTAGATATGGAAATACAATTCTGATTTTGTTATTTGCACCAACAAACAGGTTTATATTTATCACAAGGGGACAGACTGGCAGAACTGAAACTAATGGGCAAAAGATCTCCAACATTAAGGCTTCATCCTCACCTCAGAGCAGACACCAACACACAGCTAATGTTCAAAATCTCCCATTAAACATGTACTGAGAACATAAGAACTAGGAGCAGGAGTAGGCAATTAAGCCCCTCGAGCCTGCTCCGCCATTCAATACGATCATGGCTGATCTCATCTTGGCCTCAACTCCACTTTCCTGTCTGTTCTCCATAACCCTTCAACCCTTTACTAGTTAAAAATCTGTCTATCTCCTCCTTAAATTAGAAGTTATTTAATCAACAATTTAAATTTCCCAGTTGCTGTGGTGGGATTTGAACTCATGTTTCTGGATCATTAGTCTAGGCCTCTGGATACTAGTTTAGTAACATAACCACTATGCTGCCATATCTCTCACCTCTCAGCAAGGTATTAGTTTAGTTTAGTTTAGTTTAGAGATACAGCACTGAAACAGGCCCTTCGGCCCACCGAGTCTGTGCCGACCATCAACCACCCATTTATACTAATCCTACACCAATTCCATATTCCTACCACATCCCCACCTGTCCCTATATTTCCCTACCACCTACCTATACTAGTGACAATTTATAATGGCCAATTTACGTATCAACCTGCAAGTCTTTTGGCTTGTGGGAGGAAACCGGAGCACCCGGAGAAAACCCACGCAGACACAGGGAGAACTTGCAAACTCCACACAGGCAGTACCCGGAATTGAACCCGGGTCGCTGGAGCTGTGAGGCTGCGGTGCTAACCACTGCGCCACTGTGCCGCCCTATGGATAAGAAATTAGGTTATTGCGCAAAAAAAAATTATTCTCAACTTAATGGTGTTCAGTTTATCAAAAAGACAGACTGGGGAAACTACATTAACACAGTTACAGTGTGGGACGGTACACAGAGTGAGGAGGGGGTCTCAGGCTCCCCTTTCACCCTTCCTCTCGTTTGACCGCAACAGGGTTTATTCCTTTTTAAAAACAGTGTTTGTGCTTATCACTTCGGAGTGTTTGACCTTGTTCCTCTAACGTGATTGCAAAAGAACCAATCGGACAGGGTTTTTTGAGTTTAAACAAGAAAGAGGTACTTTTATTACGCCTAACACTCTAACCCGATTTAAAATACTAAAAATACATTACACATCAAAGCACACATTCACACGAGAATCACACACACAAATAGATTAGAGGGATTAAAAGACAGATTAAATGGAATTTAAATACAGTCTGTAAGTCCAGTAGTCCTCGGATGAAATTGTAGTCTTGAAGTCCTCACTGGTCCAATTGCACTGTAGTTGTCTTGCTTTGCTTAGGGCTCCTGAAGGCAGAATTGGTAGTTGATTCTCTTCTCCTGGTTGCTGGCTGTAGCGGTCTGTCAGCTTGGAGGGGGGATCCCCCAGTCGCAGCCAGTGATTTTCTTGATATTTTCTGGGGAGAGAAATAGAGACACAAAGGGGGGGCATCTGCCGTCTTTGCTGCTGTGCCCTCAGGTACTGCCTGCCTGCTGTCTGTGTCACAAAACTTTAGTTTCCTCAGAGACGAGCCGGCAGTCACACAATTCTATCAATCCCCTTTGTTTCTAATGAGGTTTTTTTCTGGAATCTTCTAATGAAATTCAAGGTGCTACATGCCCCAGGGTGTCCATCCACACTTGGAGGGAGTTGGTTCTTTCAAAGTCAGTGGGTGGGAATAGCCTTGATGGCCTTGCTGATAAAGCCATCCTAAGTAATTCAATCACCTAGAGCAAGACATTATTCTGACTAAGCTTCTGTTCAACACTTTGTCTCCAGTCCAATCTCATGGTGTTTCAAATGTAAATTGTAGTGCCATCTTTTGTTGGATTTTTCCCATTAAAAGTCTAAGGTAAGTTTCGAACTGATGAAATTAATGTCCCATTTGGTATGTAGACTTTTCCTGACATTATAAACAAAGTTACAGTGTGGGACTGTACACAGTGACGGAACTCTGCATACACATAGTTACAGTGTGGGACTGTACACAGTGACGGAACTCTGCATACACATAGTTACCGTGTGAGACTGTACACAGTGACGGAACTCTGCATACACATAGTTACAGTGTGGGACTGTACACAGTGACGGAACTCTGCATACACATAGTTACAGTGTGGGACTGTACACAGTGACGGAACTCTGCATACACATAGTTACAGTGTGGGACTGTACACAGTGACAGAACTCTGCATACACACAGTTACAGTGTGGGACTGTACACAGTGACGGAACTCTGCATACACATAGTTACCGTGTGAGACTGTACACAGTGACGGAACTCTGCATACACATAGTTACAGTGTGAGACTGTACACAGTGACGGAACTCTGCATACACACAGTTACAGTGTGAGACTGTACACAGTGACGGAACTCTGCATACACACAGTTACCGTGTGAGACTGTACACAGTGACGGAATTCTGCATACACATAGTTACAGTGTGAGACTGTACACAGTGACGGAACTCTGCATACACATAGTTACAGTGTGGGACTGTACACAGTGACGGAACTCTGCATACACATAGTTACAGTGTGGGACTGTACACAGTGACGGAACTCTGCATACACATAGTTACAGTGTGGGACTGTACACAGTGACAGAACTCTGCATACACACAGTTACAGTGTGGGACTGTACACAGTGACGGAACTCTGCATACACATAGTTACCGTGTGAGACTGTACACAGTGACGGAACTCTGCATACACATAGTTACAGTGTGGGACTGTACACAGTGACGGAACTCTGCATACACGTAGTTACAGTGTGGGACTGTACACAGTGACGGAACTCTGCATACACATAGTTACAGTGTGAGACTGTACACAAAGTGAGGGAATTTGACATAAACAGTTATAGTGTGGGACTTGTTACGACCGGGTGAGGGAGGGATCTCAGGCTCCCCTTTCGTCTCTTCTCTGGTTTGACCGCAGCAGGGTTTATTCTTTGAACAGTGATTTCGCTTACCACCTCAGTGAGCACTTGCACACTGTTCCTCTCATGTCATTGGAAAAGAGCCAGTCAGACAGGTTTTCTTTAGTTTAAACAAGAAAGATATAAGTTTATTAACCTTATCACTCCAACCAGTTAAAATTACTGAAATACTTGAGACATCCACATTCACATTCACATAAGAGGCACACACACATACAAATAGATTACAGAGGGGAGAAGAGGTTGAGGTAAAGTCCATAATAAATGGAATTTGAATACTGAATCTCAGTGTCTTTAGTTGAAGTTAAAGTCATGGGCCACGTGCACAATTCGGTCTTGCTTCTCTGATTCTGGAAGGCAGGAGAGGGGCTTTATCCGTGTCCCTTGGTTGTTGACTGTAAGGGTCTGCATTTTTGAGTAGCTGCCAACAAGGCTTCTGTGGGACTGGAAGAGAGAGGGGTCTTTTCTTGGAGTTCAGTTACTGTCTTTGAGGCACAATTCACAAACTCTGAGTTATGCAGGCAGTCATGTCATGTGACCACCTCTTTGTCTGAAACAGCACCTTCTGGATTGATCTTTGAAATTCAAGGCTGTTCAGCCATACTTGCGAGGGGGGAGTTTGACTCTTTCAAAGTCATTGGGTGTCGATGGCTTTTGAATGTCAACATTGATAAAGCCATTCTTGGTAATTTAATCAGAGAGTAATCCTCCCCCATTGTTCTGGCTAGACTGGGTAATCGCCTCTATTTCTAGTCGGCCTCTGGCTTCTCATATGCAAATTCATGCGTGGCCATCTTTAGCTGCTCAGTTCTGCTTTTTAAAAGTTATTTGTAACAGTTTCAGTAAGAGTTTCAGGCTAAGTTCCGTATGACAAAATTAATATTTTCCATTTGGCAGGTGGGATTTCCGTCACAGACTGTACACCGAGTGAGAGAACTCTACAGAAACAGTTGCAGTGTGAGGTGGTTATTGTTTGGTACATATGATTTACCAATGTTGGTACTTATCAGCCTAAATGTGAATTTTGTTCAAGTCTTGGTTCGGAAGGGCCGGGGCGTGCACCAAAACCTGGGAGGAGCGAGTAGCCAAGGTACAACAAAAGTTGAGCATGTGGGGGCAGCGATCTCTCTCCATTGTGGGTAAGAACCTGGTCATCAGGTGCGAGGCGCTCACGTTGTTGCTGTATGTGGCGCAGGTCTGGCCCATACCCCACTCCTGCGCCGTGGCGGTCACCCGAGCCATTTTCCGCTTCATCTGGGGATCTAAAATGGACCTGGTCCGGAGGGACACGATGTTCAAATCTCTGGATAAGGACAGGAAAAATGTACCCAACGTGGCCCTCATCCTGATGACCACCTTCGTGTGCGGCTGCATCAAGCTGTGTGTAGATCCCCAGTACGCAAACTCCAAGTGTCACTACGTGCTGAGGTTCTATCTGTCCCCGGTGTTGCAAAGGATGGGCCTGGTCACATTGCCGCGGAACGCTCCATGCAGTTGGACTGTGCTGTACCACCTATCCTTCGTGGAGCAGTTTCTGCGGGAAAACACCTTTGACCACCGGTCCATCAGGCAGTGGTCTGCACGGAATGTCCTCAAGGCCCTACGGGAAAAGGAGACGGTGGATCCTGTCGGATGGTTCCCCGAGCAGACCGTCAGTCATTTGGCGGAATGCCTCATCACCAGAACTTTCAAACAAGCACCAAGACGTAGCTTGGCTGGTGGTGAGAAGGGCCCTCCCCGTCAGATCCTTCATGCACACACGAAGTCTCGCCCCCTCCACACAGTGCCCCCGCGTTGGCTGTGGTGGGGAAGAGACGGTCGCCCACCTCCTCCTGGAATGTGTCTTTGCAAAGCAGGTGTGGAAAGAGATGCAGTGGTTTTTGTCGAGGTTCATCCCAAGCAGCTCTGTAACACAGGAGTCTGTGCTCTACGGGCTGTTCCCAGGGATGCACACGGAGACAAACATCAACTGCTGCTGGAGGACTATCAATTCGGTGAAAGACGCCCTTTGGTCTGCCCGAAACTTGCTGGTCTTCCAGCGAAAAGAGTTGTCCACCACCGAATGTTGCAGACTGGTACATTCCAAGGTCCAGGACTACGTGCTGAGGGACGCACTAAAGCTTGGGGCAGCCGCAGCAAAGGCTCAATGGGGAAAGACCACAGTGTAAGGTCCCCCCACCAAGCTGGACTGAGGGGCTGGATCCATGGGAAACCCCTCGAACTGTATCGGAGAAATTTTGTGGGCTGTAAATGTAAAAATGTATGTGGCATGACAATGAAATGGAAGGGTTGTGAGGCAACTCATGATTGTATAGAAGGAAACTGATCTCCCTGGCACTGTTTGTATTTTTTGACTTGATGCTGATTTAAACTGTTTGGGAATGTAATTTTTACAGATTTTTATGAATAAAGTATATTTTGGAAATTAAAAAAAATGCAGGCACAGACCTCTTCTTCATCTGAGGAGTTGGGAATGGTACTAAACACTGTGCAATCATCAGTGAACCTTCTGATTTCTGACCTTATGATGGAGAGAAGGTCATTGACGAAGCAGTTGAAGATGGTTCGGCCGAGGACACTACCTTGGGGAACTCCTGCAGTAATGTCCTGGGGCTGGGAAAATTGCCCTGCAACAACTACAACCATCTTCCTTTTTGCTAGCTAAGACTCTGATCATTGGAGAGTTTCCCCGCTGATCCCCATTGAATTCAATTTTACTCGGGCGCTTTGATGCCACACTTGGTCAAATGGTGCCTTGATGCCAAGCGTAGTCACACTGTCCTCAGCATTGGAACTCCGATCTTTTGGCTATGTTTCAACCAAGGCTGCAATGGATTTGTCCTGGTTTTGTGGTTGGGACATACCTGGGTAATTTTGCTGGATCTGTATAGTGCTGTATCAATTTAACAACAACTTATAGTTATCTAGTGCCTTTAACGTAGTTAAACTTCCCAAGGCGCAAAGGGTTCTGTATTCATTGGAGTTTAGAAGGGTGAGATGAGTTCTTCTTGAAACATATTAGATCCTGAGGGGACTTGACAGGGTGGGTGCTGAAAGAATGTTTCCCCTTGAGGGAGAGACTAAAACTAGGGGACACATTTTAAAAATAAGGGGTCTCCCCTTTCAGACAGGTGAGGAGAAATGTTATCTCTGAGGGTCATGAGTCTGTGGAACTCTTTTCCCTGGAGAGTTGTGGAGGCAGCATCATTGATTGTTTTTAAGGCAGGTGACTTCCAGTAAATGTTGTTTTCAAACAAGATCTCTCTGTGTGCTTTCAGTGACCCAAGTGAAAAAAAGATCCATGGAATCCTTTTCAGTTTTCCCAAATAAATCAATGTCCATAATTCGAAAATACACAAGTCCTCAAAAAATACTCAGCAAAAAATATAGAAGTTGTCATAACACCTCCATCATTGGAGGAATGAAACATAATTTCCAAAGAGTGGGGAAAAAAAACAGAAGATAGAGTCATAGAGTCACACAGCACAGAAACAGGCCCTTTGGCCATCGTGTCCGTGCTGATCATCAAGCACCTATCTATTCGAATCCCATTTTCCAGCACTTGGCCCATAGCCTTGTATGCTATGATGTTTCAAGTGCTCATCTAAATACTTAAATGTTGTGAGGGTTCCTGCCTCTACCACCCCTTCAGGCAGTGTGTTCCAGATTCCAACCACCCTCTGGGAGAATTTTGTTCCTCAAATCCCTTCTAAACTTCCTGCCCCTTACCTAAAATCTATGCCCCCTGGTTATTGACCCCTCTGCGAAGGGAAAATGTTTCTTGTTATCTAACCCATCAATGCCCCTCATAATCTTGTACACCCCAATCATGTCCCCCCTCAGCCTTCTCTGCTCGAAGGAAAACAACCCTAGCCTATCCAGTCTCTCTTCATGAAATGCTCCAGCCCAGGCAACATCCTGGTGAATCTCCTCTGCACCCTCTCCAGTGCAATCACATCCTTCCTATAGTGTGGTGCCCAGAACTGTACACAGTACTCCAGCTGTGGCCTAACTAGTGTTTTATACAGCTCCATCATAACCTCCCTGCTCTTATATTCTATGCCTTGGCTAATAAAGGCAAGTATCCCATATGCCTTCCTAACCACCTTATCTACCTGTGCTGCTGCCTTCAGTGATCAATGGGCAAGTACACCAAGGTCCCTCTGACCCTCTTGACTTCCTTGGGTCCTACCATCCATTGTATATCTCTTTGCCTTGTTAGTCCTCCCAAAATGCATTACCTCACACTTTTCAGGATTAAATTCCATTTGCCACTGCTCCGCCCATCTTACTAGCCTATCTATATATCCCTGTAATCTAAGGATTTCCTCCTCACTATTTGCAACACCACCAATTTTCATGTCGTCTGCGAACTTACTGATCATACCTCCTATATTCACGTCTAAATCATTAATATACACTACAAACAGCAAGGATCCCAGAACCGGTTCCTGCAGTACACCACTGGTCACAGGCTTCCAGTCGCAAAAACGACCCTCGACCATTACCCTCTGCCTCCTGCCACTAAGCCAATTTTGGATCCAATTTGACAAATTGCCCTGGATCCCATGGGCTCTTACCTTCTTAACCAATCTCCCATGTGATACCTTATCAAAAGCCTTACTGAAATCTATGTATACTACATCTACTGCTTTACCCTCATCTACACACCTAGTCACCTCCTCGAAAAATCCAATCAAGTTAGTTGATTGATAAAGCCATGCTGACTATCCCTGATTAATCCCTGCCTCTCCAAGTGGAGATTAATCCTGTCCCTCAGAATTTTTCCCAATGGTTTCCCAACTACTGATGTTAGACTCACCAGCCTGTAATTACCTGGTTTATCCCCGCTACCCTTCTTGAATAATGGTACCACATTCGCTGTCTTCCAGTCCTCTGGTACCTCTCCTGTGGCCAGAGAGGATTTGAAAATTTGCGTCCAAGCCCCTAATATCTCTTCCCTTGCCTTACATAACAGCCTGGGATACATCTCATCTGGGCCTTAGGATTTATCCACTGATAAACCCACTAAAACAGCTAATATTTCCTCCCTTTCAATGCTAATTTGTTCAAGTATATCACAGTCCCCCTCCCTGATCTCTACACCTACATCGTCCTTCTCCATAGTGAACACAGATGAAAAGTAATCATGTAAAACCTCACCTATGTCCTCCGGCTCCACACACAGATTGCCATTTTGGTCCCTAATGGGCCCTACTCTTTCCCTGGTTATCCACTTACCCTTAATGTACTTATAAGATGCCTTGGATTTTCCTTTATCTTGCCTGCCAGTGTTTTCTCATGCCCCCTCTTCGCTCTCCTCATTATTTTTTTAAGTGCCACCCGACACTTCCAATACTCCTCCAGTGCCTCCGCTGTTTTCAGCGCTTGGGATCTGCCATAAGCCTCTTTGTTTTTTTCCTGATCCAATCCTCTATATCCATTGACATCCAGGGTTCCCTGGGCCTGTTAGTCCTACCCTTCACCTTAACAGGTACATGTTGGCTCTGAACTCTCACAATTTCCTCTTTGAATGACTCCCACTGATCTGATGTCGACTTTCCTACAAGTAGCTGCTCCCAGTCCACTTTGGCCAGATCCTGTTTTATCATATTGAAATCGGCCTTCCCCCAATTCAGTACCTTTATTTCCAGTCCTTCTTTGTCCTTTTCCATAACTACCTTAAATCTTACAGAGTTACGGTCACTATCCCCAAAATGCTCCCCTATTGACACTTCTCCCACTTGATCAGCTTCATTCCCTAGGATTAGTACTGCCCCTTCTCTTGTAGGACTTTCTACATACTGGCTCAAAAAGCTCTCTTTGCATTTTAAGAATTCCGCCCCTTTTAAGCCTTTGCATTAAGACTATCCCTGTTAATATTGGGGAAGTTGAAATCCCCTACTATTATTACCCTATTATTTTTACACCTCTCGGAGATTTGCCTACATATCTGCTCCTCTATCTCTTGCTGACTGTTTAGAAGCCTGCAGTACACACCCAGCCAAGTAATTGCCTCCTTTTTGTTTTTAGGTTCTGTCCAAATGGCCTCATTTGAGGAACCTTCTGAGATATCATCCCTCCTTACTGCAGTGCTTGACTCCTTGATCAACAGTGCAATGCCACCTCCTCTTTTACCCCCTCCCCTGTCACGCCTGAAGATTCTATACCCTGGAATACTGAGCTGCCAGTCCTGCACCTCCCTCAACCATGTCTCTGTGATAGCAATAATATCATATTTCCATGTGCTAATCAATGCCTCAATTCATCTACCTTACTAGTAAGACTCCTTGCATTGAAATAGATGAAATCCAACCTTGCATCTTTCCCATGTGCATTACCAGGTCTATATTTGCTCTGCCTTCCAGGCAGACTCACTTTCTGTTCTATATTACCCCCTACTGTACCTCCACTCTGTATCCCATCCCCCTGCCAAATTAGTTTAAACCCCACCACAACAGCACGAGCAAATCTCCCAGCAAGATGCTTGTCCCATTCTGGTTCAGGTGCAACCCGTCCAACTAGTATAGGTCCCACCTTTGCCAGAAACAGACCCAGTGATCCAGGAAACTAAAGCCCTTCCTCCTGCACCATCTCCTCAGCCACGCATTCATCTGCTCTATCCTCCTATTCCTATACTCACTAGCATGTGGCACTGGGAGTAATCCAGAGATTACAACCTTAGAGGTCCTGCTTTTTAATCTGCTATCTAACTCCCTAAATTCTTGTTGCAGGACCTCATCCCTTTTTCTACCTATGTCGTTGGTACCAATGTGTACCACGACCTCTGGCTGCTCACCCTCCCCCCTCAGAATGTCCTGCAGCCGCTCTGTGACATCCTTGACCCTCGCACCAAGGAGGGAACATCCCATCCTGGAGTCACATTTATGGCTACAGAAACACCTATCTGTACCCCTTACGATAGAATCCCCTATCACTATAGCTCTTTCACTCCTTTTTCCCTCCCTGCTGTGCAGCAGAGCCATCCTTGGTGCCACGGACATGGCCGTTGCTGCTTTCCCCTGGGAGGCCATCCCCCTCAACAGTATCCAAAGTGGTTTATCTGTTTGAGAGGGGGATGGCCACAGGTGACTCCTGTGCTAGCTGCCTACGCCTACTACTCCTCCTGGTGGTGACCCGTCCCTTTTCCGCCTGTGCAGCCATTACCTGTAGTGTGACCACCTCTCTAAACGTGCTATCCTCGACATCCTCAGTATCGGGGATGCTCCACAGTGAATCCACCTACAGCTCCATCTCCGTAATGCGGGTAGTCAGTAGCTGCAGATGGATACACTTCCTGCACACATGGTCATCAGGGACACTGGAAGCATCCCTGATTTCCCACATAGCGCAGGAGGAGCATACCATGGGGCTGAGCTCTCCTGCCATGGTTAACCTATAGTTTAATTAGTTACTCCTGTTATAAAATACTAATTACACTAGGGGTCTTGTTCTACTCCAAACACTACCCAGTTCAATCTAAAGTCCTTAATAAATTACACTAATTTAAGTAGAAAATTTAGGTAAAAAACTTTCCCTTTTTTTAAGCACTTTAAATGCACTAACAGCTGTTACTTAGCGAACCAATCACCTTGCAGAATTCTCGTGATATCACTGTAAGTTTTCTTTTTCCTCCTTTCGAGTCTCAGCGTGCACTAAGAGACACAGGGAGTCTGCCACCGCTCCGGATCAGGTTCCGCGCAGGTCTGCCAGCCGCCTCTCCGCTCCGCTCCCAGGTAAGTGAAAGAGGGCCTCGAGCCCCGCTCTTTATTTCCAGCCACCGCTCCGGATCAGGTTCCGCGCAGGTCTGCCAGCCGCCTCTCCACTCCCAGGTAAGTGATTGGCAGGATGTGACGAGTGGACTCCCGCAGGAGTCTGTGCTGGGACCTCAATTTTTTTACAATTTATATCAATGACGCAGATGAGGGAAGCGATGGCGTGGTAGCTAAATTTGCAGATGACGCAAAGATAGGTCGGAAAATATGTTGTGAAGAGGACATGAGATTGCAGACTGATATAGATAGGTTGAGCGAGTAGCAAAAATCTGGCAGATGGAGTATAATGTGGGAAAATGTGAAGTTGTTCACTTTGGTAGGAAGAATAAAAAAGCAGAGTATTACTTAAACGGAGAACCACTGCAGAATTCCAAGGTGCAGAGGGATCTAGGTGTTCCAGTGCATCAGTCACAAAAAGTTAGTATGCAGGTACAGCAAGTAATGAAGAAGGCTATCCTTTATTACAAGAGGAATTGAAAATAAAAGTAAGGATGTTATGCTTCAGTTATACAGGGCATTGTTGAGACCACATCTCAAATACTGTGTGCAGTTTTGGTCTCCTTATTTAAGAAAGGATGTAAATGCTTTGGAGGCGGTTCAGAGGAGGTTTACTAGATTGATACCTGGAATGAGCTGGTTGTTTTGTGAGGAAAGTTTGGTCAGACTGGGCTTGTTTTCACTGGAGTTTAGAAGAGTGAGGGGAGACTTGATTGAAGTATATACAATCCTGAACGGTCTTGACAACGTGGATGTAGAAAGGATGTTTCCACTTGTGGGTGAGTCCAGAACTTGGGGGGCACTGTTTTAAAATTAGGGGTCGCCTTTTTAGAACAGAGATGAGGAGAAATTCTTTCTTTCAGAGGGTTGTGTGACTTTGGAACTCTCTGCCTCAGAAGGTGGTGAAGGCGGGGTCATTGAATAATTTTAAGATGGGGTTAGTTAGATTCTTGTTAGGCAAGAGAATCAAAGGTTATTGGGGATTAAATGGGAGTGTGGAATTTGAAACACAACAGATCAGCCATGATCTTATTGAAAGGCAGAGCAGGCTAGAGGGGCTGAATGGCCTACTTCTGCTCCTAATTTGTATGTTCATCTGTTCTACTACCTGTGATGCCTAAAGCCCAATTTCTGACTTACTCTCTTTTTTTGTTTGCTATCGCACTATTATTTATAATATCTCTTCCACCTGAGCCCTCACCACCCCCCCCCCCCCACCCCCCCACTCCCCCCAACTTACTAGTTTAAAGTCCTTGTGACCGTCCTACTTTTTCTTTCCACTAGGGCCCTGGTCCCAGTCAGTTCAGGTAGAGCCCATCCCAATGGTACAGTTCCTTCCTGTCCGGTATTGGTGCTGTTCCCACAAAATGGAACCCCTTTCTCACACCGCTTCCTCAGCCTTGTGTTCACCTTCCTCATCTGTTTATCCCTAAGCCAATAACCCATTCCCTGCCCATTCTCTGTGCATCCCTTTTAGAGACAGACAGACCTAGCTAAAGAGCTCTCACTGTCTCAGGCCCATCTGACCCAGTGGGAGCCTCTTGTGCTTTCATTTCACTGACACCCGCAGCAGCCCCTGTACGTTTTGTAGTGTTCCACTGCCACTGAATGGCAGTGGGTTATTATTACAAGGAAACAGCTTCTTGGTTTAAAATTAAATGCTGCAGATGCTGGAAATCTGAAATAAAAACAAAGTGCTGGAAATACTCAACAGGTTGGGCAGCATCAGTGGAAAGAAAAACAAAGTTAACGTTTCGGGTTGATGATCTTTCATCAGCACTGGGAAAGGTTAGAAATGTAATAGGCTCTGAGTAAGTGTAAGGGGAATGGGGAAGAACAAAAGGGAAGGTCTGTGATCGGGCAGAGGGCAGGAGAGATTAAATGGCAAAGATGTCATGTAACAAAAGGCTGAGTATTACCAGCTCCTTGTAGTTTGGCTTCTGCTACATCCTGACGTCAGCAATTACACAGAGGGAATTCAAACCAACTGGCTGACCTATAGGAGCTCAGTCCCCTCCAAGGGGACTACTAATTCAAACTGTGGCAACAGTGTGTACCATCTACAAGCTGCACTGCTGCATCTTGCCAAGGCTCCTTCAACACCACCTTCCAAACCTGCCCAGAAGGACAACATACAAACATAACATATGAATTAGGAGCAGAAGTAGGGCATTCAGCCCTTAGAGTCTGCTCCACTGTTCAATAGGAGCATGGCTGATCTGTTTGTCTCGAATTCCACACTCTCACCTACCCCCCCATAACCTTTGATTCCCTTGCCCAACTAGAATTTATCTACCTTTGACTTAAAAATATTCAATGACCCCGCCTCCACCGCCACCTGAGGCAGACAATTCCAAAGTCGCACAACCCTCAGAGAATATTTCTCATCACCTCTGTCCTAAAAGGGCAACCCCTAATTTTAAAGCAGTGTCCCCTAGTTCTGGACTCGCCCACAAGAGGGAACATCCTATTGTCATAAGCGTTTTTATTTATTTTTTTAAAAAGGAGATCTCTGTGCCTTTAAGACTGAAAACTCTGTGGACAATAACCACAGCGGTTTAGTGTTTGAAGAGTCCAGGCTGCAGGGCAAGTTGTATCCACGCAACCTCATGGTTTTATGGCAGTTTAATGACTCCTATTGAGAAAGGCATGCAGTTTCATTTTGGCAGTGAAAGAAGAAACCGGGGGGCTGTGAGCAGCTGAAAAAGTTACTGCTGGAAACTGGCCAGGAATACAGCCCAAAAAACCCTCTTGAAAAATGATTGCTGTATCAAAGAGGAAGAGACCAGAGAAAAGAGGAATTGCTACATTCTGTGGAGAGGCACTGTTTTGGAGGGAAAAAAGCCTGTGTTTTGGGTGGAGCAGGTTGCCTCAGTTCAAGAATTCCTGTCTGAAGAGTGAGTTCTGTAATTGCTGTGCTCTGTGGAGAAGGCGCCTTCGCTGAGAGTAAGTCCTGTTGACTTTTGTGTTTTTGGAAGTTCCTGAACGCTCAAGTCTAATTCTGGACACCGCACTTTCGGAAGGATGTGTGGGCTTTGAAGAGTGTACAGAAGAGATTTACTGGAAAGGTTCCAGGGGTGAGTGTTTAAAGTTACATGGAGAGACTGGAGAAGTTGGGGGTTGTTCTCCTTGGTGCACAGAAGGTTGAGAGGAGATTTGATAGAGGTTTTCAAAATCATGAGGGGTTGTAATGGAGGAAATGAAGAGAAACTGTTTCCAATAGCTGAAGGGTCAACAACCAGAGGGCACAGATTTAACATTGTTTCAGTCCCTGTTCCAACTCCATTCTCCAGCTACCGAATCCATCTTTTATTTCCTAAAATATATTTATTCATAAAATTTGTAAAAATACATTACATAACAGTTCATAAACAGTTCAGACATTACATAAAATGCATTACAGATCCGTTTCTTTCAATACAGTATATGAGATGCCTCACTATTCTTGCCATTGCAGGTTATATTTGTAATGTATATCTACATTTCATGGCAAACATTCCCTGTTGGATACAGCCCGAGGGGTCTTACACGGGTTCCAGCCCCTCAGTTCACTATGGCAGGAAGACCTTACACAGTGGCCTTTCCCCATTGAGCCTTTGCTGCGGCTGCCCCAAGCTTTAGTGCGTCCCTCAGCACGTAGTCCTGAACCTTGGAATGTGCCAGTCTGCAACACTCGGTGGTGGACAACTGTTTGCGCTGGAAGACCAGCAAGTTTCGGGCAGACCAAAGAGCGTCTTTCACCGAATTGATAGTCCTCCAGCAGCAGTTGATGTTTATCTCGGTGTGTGTCACTGGCAACAGCTTGGAGTCTAGCATCGTGGAGCTGCTCAGGATAAACCTCAACAGAAAACACTGCATCTCTTTCCAGACCTGCTTTGAAAATTTTTGACGGAAAAAGACCTTTGACCACAATTCTATCAGGTAGTGGTCCACATGTAATGTCCTTGAGGCCCTGCTGGAAAGGAGATGGTGAATCCTGTTGGATGATTCCCCGAGCAGACTATCAAACCCATTTGGCAGAATGCCTCATTGCCCGACCTTTCAAGCAAACACCAAGACACAGCTTGACTAGTGGTGAGAAGGACCCTCCTTATCAGATCCATCCTGCACTCCTGGAGTCTCACCACCTCCACATGCTGCCCTCGAGGCGGCTGAGGTGGTCATAGTGTTACGACCAGGTGAGAAATGTGACTAAGGGTCTTTTGCTGTCTTTACCTGGTCTTAGTGTAACGCGGTTTAATTTTAAACACTCAGTGTTTTGAGCTTTAGGATCATAGAATCATAGAAAGACAAAGACACTAATTCACACAGGCTTTCTGAGGTTTTGAGATGAAATTTTATTAAACTTAAACTTAAACTCTAATACGGTTCATGCCTACAGACATACGACATGCACACACGATATAGACATGCAGATAGGAACAGAAAAGAGAAGAGGAAAATATAGTAGAGAGGGGTTTGAGGCAATATCTTGTTATGATGCTTTGAGGTCACTGTCGTCCTTTTGTAAGTAGTCTTGCTTTTCGTTGGGGCCCAGTAGTCTTCTTAAAACCTGGTTCATTCTCCCTTTGACTTTCGTGTGGTTTCGCAAGATTAAATTCCATGGGAAGGAGATGGAAGCAGGCAGACAGGAGATGCTGTGCTTTTGCTTCAGTTCCAGAAGAGATCTTTACTCCACGAGCACACAGCTTTGTCTGAGTTCAAAGTCCTTTGTTGGAAGTTCAAATTCTCTGCAACAGCCAGTTAGTAATGTGACTAAAACTGGCCTGACCACTTCTTCTGTGTGTTGGGGAAGTAATGATTGGGTCCCCATTGTTCCAACACTGCCAGTACTATGTAAATATCCTTCCAGTCAGGGCTTGCAGTTTTAAATTTTAATGTTCATGTGGTGAAATAATGTGTGCCTCAGACTTGTTAGGTGGGGGGTTTGCTTGACAATCGTGACTCCATCCCTCTCTTTGGCAACATTCTGAGATTAAGCCAATCTGTTCACAAACTTGGTGTCACATTTGACCCCAAACTGACCTTCCGACCTCATATTCATGCCATCACTAAGACTGCCCATTTCCACCCGCGTAACAGTGCCTGATTTTGCTGCCGCCTCAGCTGATCAGCTGCTGAAACCCTCATTCATGCCATTGCTCCCTCTAGTCTTGACTATTCCAACACTCCTGACTGGTCTCCCACTCTCTACCCTCCATAATCTTGAGGTCATCCGAAATTCTGCTGCCCGTGTCTAAACTCACAACAAGTTCTGTTCCCCTCTCATCCTCTGCTCACTGATCTAGATTGGCTCCCGATCAAGCAACATCTCGATTTTAAAATTCTCATCCTTGTTTTAAAATCCCTTCATGGCCTCACCCCTCTCCCGATCTCTGAAACCTCTGCCAGCCCCACAAACCTCCCTCTCTCTCTAACCTCCTCCAGCCCCACAAACCTCCCTACCTCTGTAACCTCCTCCAGCCCCCCAACCTCCCTCTCTCTCTAACCTCTGCCAGCCCCACAAACCTCCCTATCTCTGTAACCTCCTCCAGCCCCACAACCCTCCCTATCTCTCTAACCTCTGCCAGCCCCACAAACCTCCCTATCTCTGTAACCTCCTCCAGCCCCACAAACCTCCCTATTTCTGTAACCTCCTCCAGCCCCACAACACTCCCCATCTCTCAAACCTGCTCCAGCCCCACGAACCTCCCTATCTCTGTAACCTCCTCCAGCCCCACAAACCTCCCTATCTCTGTAACCTCCTCCAGCCCCACAAACCTCCCTATTTCTGTAACCTCCTCCAGCCCCACAAACCACCCTCTCTCTCTAACCTGCTCAAGCCCCACAAACCTCCCTATCTCTGTAACCCCCTCCAGCCCCAACAACTTTCCCCATCCCTGTAACCTCCTCCAGCCCCTACAACCCTCCCTATCCCTGTAACCTCCTCCAGCCCCACGGCCCTCCCTATCTCTGTAACCTCCTCCAGCCCATACAACCCTCCCTATCTCTGTAACCTCCTCCAGCCCCACAAACCTCCCTATCTCTGTAACCTCCTCCAGCCCCACAAACCTCCCTATCCCTGTAACCTCCTCCAGCCCCGACAACCTTCCCCATCCCTGTAATCTCCTCCAGCCCCTACAACCCTCCCTATCTCTGTAATCTCCTCGAGCCCATACAACCCTCCCTATCTCTGTAACCTCCTCCAGCCCCTTCAACCCTCCCTATCTCTCTAACCTCCTCCGGCCCCTACAACCTTCCCTATCTCTGTAACCTCCTCCAGCACCTACAACGCTCCCTGTCTCGCTAACCTCCTCCGGCCCCTACAACCTTCCCTATCTCTGTAACCTCCTCCAGCACCTACAACCCTCCCTATCTCTGTAACCTCCTCCAGTCCCTACAACCCTCCCTATCTCTGTAACCTCCTGCTGCTCCTACAACCCACCCTATCTCTGTAACCTCCTCCAGCTGCTACAACCCTCCCTATCTCTGTAACATCCTCCAGTCCCTACAACCCACCCTATCTCTGTAACCTCCTCCAGCTGCTACGACCCTCCCTATCTCTGTAACCTCCTCCAGCTGCTACAACCCTCCCTATCTCTGTAACATCCTCCAGTCCCTACAACCCACCCTATCTCTGTAACCTCCTCCAGCTCCTACAACCCTCCCTATAACTGTAACCTCCTCCAGCCCCTACAACCCTCCCTATCTCTGTAACGTACTCCAGATCCTACAACCCTCCCTATCTCTGTAACCTCCTCCAGCTCCTACAATCCTCCCTATCTCTGTAATCTCCTCCAGCTCCTACAACCCTCCCTATCTCTGTAACCTCATCCAGCTCCTACAACCTTCCCTATCTCTGTAACCTCCTCCAGTCCCTACATCCCTCCCTATCTCTGTAACCTCCTCCAGCTCCTACAACCCTCCCTATCTCTGTAACCTCATCCAGATCCTACATCCCTCCCTATCTCTGTAACCTCCTCCAGATCCTACAACCCTCCCTATCTCTGTAACCTCCTCTAGGCCCTACAACCCTCCCTATCTCTGTAACCTCATCCAGCTCCTACAACCCTCCCTACCTCTGTAACCTCATCCAGATCCTACATCCCTCCCTATCTCTGTAACCTCATCCAGATCCTACAACCCTCCCTATCTCTGTAACCTCCTCTAGGCCCTACAACCCTCCCTATCTCTGTAACCTCCTCCAGCCCCTACACCCCTCCCTATCTCTGTAACCTCCTCCAGCCCCTACAACCCTCCCTATCTCTGTAACCTCATCCAGATCCTACAACCCTCCCTATCTCTGTAACCTCATCCAGATCCTACAACCCTCCCTATCTCTGTAACCTCCTCCAGCTCCTACAACCCTCCCTATCTCTGTAACCTCATCCAGATCCTACAACCCTCCCTATCTCTGTAACCTCCTCCAGCTCCTACAACCCTCCCTATCTCTGTAACCTCATCCAGATCCTCCATCCCTCCCTATCTCTGTAACCTCCTCCAGACCCTACATCCCTCCCTATCTCTGTAACCTCCTCCAGCTCCTACAACCCTCCCTATCTCTGTAACCTCATCCAGATCCTACAACCCTCCCTATCTCTGTCACCTCATCCAGATCCTACAACCCTCCCTATCTCTGTAACCTCCTCCAGCTCCTACAACCCTCCCTATCTCTGTAACCTCCTCCAGCCCCTACATCCCTCCCTATCTCTGTAACCTCCTCCAGCTCCTACAACCCTCCCTATCTCTGTAACCTCATCCAGATCCTACAACCCTCCCTATCTCTGTAACCTCATCCAGATCCTACAACCCTCCCTATCTCTGTAACCTCATCCAGATCCTACAACCCTCCCTATCTCTGTAACCTCATCCAGATCCTACAACCCTCCCTATCTCTGTAACCTCCTCCAGCTCCTACAACCTTCCCTATCTCTGTAACCTCCTCCAGCCCCTACATCCCTCCCTATCTCTGTAACCTCATCCAGATCCTACATCCCTCCCTATCTCTGTAACCTCCTCCAGGCCCTACAACCCTCCCTATCTCTGTAACCTCCTCCAGCTCCCACAACTCTCTGAGATCTCTGCACTCTGTTAATTTCAGCCTCTTGAGCATCCCCTGATTCCCATCTCTCCACCAGTGGCGGCTGTGCCTTCACCTGCCTGGGCGCTAAGCTCTGAAATACCCTCCCTAAACCTCTCCACCTCTCTACCTTTCTTTTCTCCTTCAAGACACTCCTTAAAGCATACCTCTTTGACCAAGCTTTTGACCATCTGACCTCTTATCTCCTCAACCAATGTCAAAAAAAGCAGATTACCTGGTCATCATCACATTGCTGTTTGCGGGAGCTTTCTGTGCGTATACTGGCTGCCGTGCTTCCTGCATTACAACAGTGACTACACTACAAAAAGTACTTCATTGGCTGCAATGAATAAAGCTTATTTTGAGGAGGAAATTGGCCGTAGAGCCTTTTGAGACATGCACTGGTTGTGAAAGGTGTGAGATAAATGCAAGTCTTTTTATCTAGCTCAGTGTGATATTTTGTTTTATAATGTTCCTGTGAAGTGTCTTTGGACGGTTTGTTATGATAAAGATGCTATACAAATTTACTATCCTCACTATCCCAGGCCCCAAACACTCCTTTCAGGTGAAGCAGCGATTTACTTGTACTTCTTTCAATGTAGTATACTGTATTCGCTGCTCACAGTGTGGTCTCCTCTACATTGGGGAGACCAAGCGCAGACTGGGTGACCGCTTTGCGGAACATCTCCACTCAGTCCGCAAGCAGGACCCTGAGCTTCCGGTTGCTTGCCATTTCAACACTCCCCCCTGCTCTCATGCTCACAGCTCTGTCCTGGGATTGCTGCAGTGTTCCAGTGAACATCAACGCAAGCTCGGGGAACAGCATCTCATTTACCGATTAGGCACACTACAGCCTGCCAGACTGAACATTGAGTTCAATAATTTCAGAGCATGACGGCGCCCCCCGCCCGCCATTTAACTTTTATTTTCACTTATTTTTTCTTTTTTCTTTTTTATATATTTTTTGTGTGTTTATTTTATTTTATTCCATCTTAGTTTGTTCAGTTTGCTTACTCACGGTTTTTTTTTTCATGTTTGCACTTGCGGCAATTCAATTTTCAGTCTGTTACCACCCTATCTGTTCTTATACTTTGTCTTTCAACACACAATTAACATATTGTTTGCCTTTGCACCACAACCTTCTGGTCAGCTATTCTGTGACCTTGTCCTGTCTACACCTTCTACTTTGTTATCTCTTGCCCCACCCCCGCATTGCTTGCTTATTACCTTTTACATTTCTAATATTTGCCAGTTCTGAAGAAGGGTCACTGACCTGAAACGTTAACTCTGCTTCTCTCTCCACAGATGCTGCCAGACCTGCTGAGTATTTCCAGCATTTCTTGTTTTTATTTCAGATTTCCAGCATCTGCATTATTTTGCTTTTATTACTATACAAATTTAAGTTTATTTTTGAGGTGATTGGCAAAAAAGATGTGAATTGTGATCTGGATCCATCACACTCCTGACTTGCACCTTGTAGATGTTGGACAGGCTTTGGGGAGTCAGGAGGTGAATTACTCACTGCAGAAGTCCCAACCTCTGACCTGATCTTGCAGCCATGGTATTCATATTGCTATGCCAGTACAGTTTCTGGTCAATGGTAAACCCCAGGATGTTGTTAGTGGGGAATTCAGTGATTGTAATGCCATTGAATGTCAAGGGGAGATGGTTAGATTTTCTCTTATTGGAGATGGTCATTGCCTGGCACTTGTGTGGTGTGAATGTTACTTGTCACTTATCAGCCCCAAACCTGGATATTGTCTGGGTTTTGCTGCATTTCTACACGGACTGCTTCAGTATCTGAGGAATCGTGAATGGTGCTGAACATTGTGTGATCATCAGCGAACATCCCTATTTCTGACCTTATGACTGAAGGAAGTTCATTGATGAAGCAGCTGAAGATGGTTGGGCCTAGGACACTACCCTGAGGAACTCCTGCAGTGATGTCCTGGAGCTCAAATGATTGACCTCCAACAACCACAACCATCTTCCTTTATGCGAGGTATAATCCAACCAGCTGAGAGTTTTCCCCCTGATTCCCATTGACTTCAGTTTTGTGAGGGCTCCTTGATGCCATACTCGGTCAAATGCTGCCTTGATGTCAAGGGCAGTCACTCTCACCTGACCTCTTGAGCTCAGCTCTTTTGTCCATTTTTGAACCAAGGCTGTAATGAGGTCAGGAGCTGAGTGGTCCTGCTGGACCCCAAACTGAACATCACTGAGCAGGTTATTGCTAAGCAAGTGCTGCTTGATAGAACTGTCAACGACCACTTCCCTCACTTTACTGATGATTGAGAGTAGGCTGATGGGGCGGTGATTGGCTGGGTTGGACTTGTCCTGGTTTTTGTGTACAGGACATACCTGGGCAATTTTCCACATTGCTGGGTACATGCCAGTACCTGTACTTGAACAGTTTGGCTAGGGACGCGGCAATTTCTGAAGCACAGGTCTTCAGTACTATTGCCGGAATGTTGCCAGGTCCCATAGCCTTTGCAGTATCCAGTGCCTTTAGTTGTTTCTTGATAACATGTGGAGTGAATCGAATTGGTTGAAGACTGGCATCTGTGATGCTGGGTACTTCGGAAGGAGGTCGAGATGGATCATCAACTCAGCACTTCTGGCTTGTTGCAAATGCTTCAGCCTTATCTTTCGCACTGATGTGCTGGGCTCCCCCATCATTGAGGATGGGGATATTTGTGGAGCTACCTTCTCCAGTTAGTTGTTTAATTGTCCACCACCATTCACGGCTGGATGTGGCAGGACTGCAGAGCTTAGATCTGATCCGTTGGTTATGGGATCGTTTAGCTCTGTCTATCACATGCTGCTTACGCAGTTTGGCACGCAGATAGTCCTGTGTTGTAGCTTCACCAGGTTGACACCTCATTTTGAGGTATGCCTGGTGCTGCTCCTGGCA